>NC_140989.1:265122577-265191658 GCF_052327205.1 Somniosus microcephalus
AGTGACCGGCCGCAAACAGTGACCCCCGCACACAGTGACCCCCCGCACACAGTGACCCCCGCACACACTGTTCCCCCGCACAGTGACCCCCCGCACACAGTGACGACCCGCACACAGTGACCCCCGCACACAGTGACCAACCTCACACACAGTGACCCCCCGCACAGTGATCCCACCCACACTCAGTGACCCCTGCACACAGTGACCCCCTCGCACACAGTTACGCCCGCACACAGTGACCCCCCTGACACAGTGACCCCGCACACAGTGACCCCACGCACACAGTGACCCCCCCGACCACAGTGACCCCCCTGCTCACAGTGACCCCCGCACACATTGCTCCCTGCACACAGTGGCCCCCCACACACAGTGACCCCCGCACACAGTGACTCCCCCACACACAGTGAACCCCCCGCAAACAGTGATCCCCCGCACACAGTGACCCCCCCACCCACAGTGACGCCCCCTGCTCACAGTGACCCACCGCACACAGTGACAACCCCTGCACAGTGACCCGGCACACAGTGACCCCGCACACAGTGACCCCGCACACAGTGACCCCCCGCACACAGTGACACCCCGCACACATTGACAAACCCTGCACAGTGACCAGCCCCCGCACACAGTGACCAGCCCCTGCACACAGTGACCCCGCACACAGTGACCCCCCGACACACAAAGACCGCCCGCACACAGTGACCCCCCCGCACACAGTGACCCCGCACACAGTGACCCCTCCGCACACAGTGACCGCCCGCACAGTGACCGACCGCAAACAGTGACCCCCGCAGACAGTGACACACAGTGACACCCCGCAGACTGTGACCACCCGCACACAGTGACCCCCCCCCCGCAGACAGTGACCCCCCACCCACAGTGTCCCACCACACAGTGACAACCCTGCACAGTGACACCCCCGCACACAGTGACCCCTCGTACACAGTGACCACCCCGCACACAGTGACCCCTCGTACACAGTGACCACCCCGCACACAGTGACCCCTCGTACACAGTGACCACCCCGCACACAGTGCCCCCGCACACAGTGACCCCCCCCGCACACAGTGACCCCTCGTACACAGTGACCACCCCGCACACAGTGCCCCCGCACACAGTGCCCCCGCACACAGTGACCCCCGCACACAGTGACCGGCCGCAAACAGTGACCCTCACACACAGTGACACCCAACACACTGTGACCCACCTCGCACAGTGACCCCCCTCACACAGTGACCCCCCTCACACAGTGACCCCCCCGCACACAGTGACACCCCCGCACACAGTGACCCCCCCCGCACACAGTGACACCCCCGCACACAGTGACCCCCCGCACACAGTGACACCTGCGCACACAGTGACCCCCCCGCACACAGTGACCCCCCGCACACAGTGACCCCCCGCACACAGCGACCCACCGCACACAGTGAACCCCCGCACACAGTGACCTCCCCGCACACAGTGACCCCCCCGCACACAGTGACCACCGCACACCGTGACCCCCCGCACACAGTGACCCCCGCACACAGTGACCCCCGCACACAGTGACCCCCCCGCACACAGTGACCCCCCCGCACACAGTGACCCCCCCGCACACAGTGACCCCCCCGCACACAGTGACCCCCCCGCACACAGTGACCCCCCCGCACACTGTGACCTCCCCGCACACAGTGACCCCCCCGCACACAGTGACCCCCCCGCACACAGCGACCCCCCCGCAAACAGTGACCAACCGCACACAGTGACCCCCCGCACATAGTGACCCCCCGCACACAGTGACCCCCCGCACACAGTGACCCCCCCCACACAGAGGCCCCCCGCACACAGTGACCCCCCGCACACAGTGACCCCCCGCACACAGTGACCCCCCGCACACAGTGACCCCCCGCACACAGTGACCCCCCGCACACAGTGACACCACGTACACAGTGAACCCCCCGCACACAGAGACCCCCCCGCACACAGTGACCCCCCGCACACAGTGAATCCCCTGCACACAGTGACCCCCCGCACACAGTGACGCCGCGCACATTGTGACCCCCACACACAGTGACCCCCCCGCACACAGTGACACTCGCACACAGTGACCCCCCGCACACAGTGACCCCCGCACACAGTGACCCCGCACACAGTGACCCCCTGCACACAGTGACCCCGCACACAAAGGGACCCCCCCGCACACAGTGACCCCCCGCACACAGTGACCCCCCGCACACAATGACCCACCCCGCACTCAGTGACACCCCGCACACAGTGACCCCCCGCTAACAGTGACCCCCCGCTAACAGTGACCCCCCGCTAACAGTGACCCCCCGCACACAGTGACCCCCCGCACACAGTGACCCCCCGCACACAGTGACCCCTCGCACACAGTGACCCCCCGCACACAGTGACACCCCGCACACAGTGACACCCCGCACACAGTGACACCCCGCACACAGTGACCCCCCGCACACAGTGACACCCCCTCACACAGTGACCCCCGTACACAGTGACACCCCCGCACACAGTGACCCCCGCACACAGTGACACCCCCGCACACAGTGGCCACCCGCACATAGTGACCCCCCGCACACAGTGACCTCCACGCACACAGGGACCCCCCCGCACACAGTGACCCCCCGCACACAGTGACCCCCCGCACACAATGACCCACCCCGCACTCAGTGACACCCCGCACACAGTGACCCCCCGCTAACAGTGACCCCCCGTTACAGTGACCCCCCGCACTCAGTGACCCCCCGCACACAGTGACCCCCCGCACACAGTGACCCCCCGCACACAGTGACCCCCGCACACAGTGACCCCCCGCACACAGTGACCCCTCGCACACAGTGACCCCCCGCACACAGTGACCCCCCGCACACAGTGACACCCCGCACACAGAGATCCCCCGCACACAGTGACCCCCCGCACACAGTGACCCCCCGCACACAGTGACCCCCCGCACATAGTGAACCCCCGCACACAGTGACCCCCTCGCATACATTGACAACCCGCACACAGTGACCCCCCCTCACACATTGACACCCCACACACAGTGACCCCCCGCACACAGTGACCTCCCGCACACAATGACACCCCCGCACACAGTGACCCCCCGCACACAGTGACCGCTCGCACAGAGTGACACCCCGCACACAGTGACCCCCCGCACACAGTGACCCCCCGCACACAGTGACCCACCCCGCACAGTGACCCCCTCGTACACAGTGACCCCCCGCACACAGTGACCCCCCTCACACAGTGACCCCCCACACACAGTGACCCCCCGCACACAGTGACCCCCCCCGCAAAATGACACCCCCGCACACAGTGACCCCCCGCACACAGTGACCGCTCGCACACAGTGACACCACGCACTCAGTGACCCCCCCGCACACAGTGACCCCCCCGCACACAGTGACCCCCCGCACACAGTGACCCCCCGCACACAGTGACTCCCCCGCACACAGTGACCCCACGCACACAGTGACCCCCCGCACACAGTGACCCCTCCGCACACAGTGACCCCGCTCACAATGTGACCCCCCGCACACATTGACCCCCCCGCACACAGTGACCTCCTGCACACAGTGACTCCCCGCACACAGTGACCCCCCGCACACATTGACCCCCCCTCGCACACAGTGACCCCCCGCACACAGTGACCCCCCGCACACAGTGACCCCCCGCACACAGTGGCCCCCCCGCACACAGTGACCCCCCGCACACAGTGACCCCCCGCACACAGTGGCCCCCCCGCACACAGTGACCCCCCGCACACAGTGACCCCCCGCACACAGTGATCCCCCGCACACAGTGACCCCCCGCACACAGTGACCCCCGCACACAGTGACCCCCCGCACACAGTGACCCCCGCACACACTGTTCCCCCGCACAGTGACCCCCCGCACACAGTGACGACCCGCACACAGTGACCCCCGCACACAGTGACCAACCTCACACACAGTGACCCCCCGCACAGTGATCCCACCCACACTCAGTGACCCCTGCACACAGTGACCCCCTCGCACACAGTTACGCCCGCACACAGTGACCCCCACACACAGTGACCCCCCGCACACAGTGACCCCCCACACATAGTGAACCCCCGCACACAGTGACCCCCTCGCATACATTGACAACCCGCACACAGTGACCCCCCCTCACACATTGACACCCCACACACAGTGACCCCCCGCACACAGTGACCTCCCGCACACAATGACACCCCCCGCACACAGTGACCCCCCGCACACAGTGACCGCTCGCACAGAGTGACACCCCGCACACAGTGACCCCCCGCACACAGTGACCCCCCGCACACAGTGACCCACCCCGCACAGTGACCCCCTCGTACACAGTGACCCCCCGCACACAGTGACCCCCCCTCACACAGTGACCCCCCACACACAGTGACCCCCCGCACACAGTGACCCCCCCCGCAAAATGACACCCCCGCACACAGTGACCCCCCGCACACAGTGACCGCTCGCACACAGTGACACCACGCACTCAGTGACCCCCCGCACACAGTGACCCCCCCGCACACAGTGACCCCCCCGCACACAGTGACCCCCCGCACACAGTGACCCCCCGCTCACAGTGACCCCTCACACACAGTGACTCCCCCGCACACAGTGACCCCACGCACACAGTGACCCCCCGCACACAGTGACCCCTCCGCACACAGTGACCCCGCTCACAATGTGACCCCCCGCACACATTGACCCCCCCGCACACAGTGACCTCCTGCACACAGTTACTCCCCGCACACAGTGACCCCCCGCACACATTGACCCCCCCTCGCACACAGTGACACCCCGCACACAGTGACCCCCCGCACACAGTGACCCCCCGCACACAGTGGCCCCCCCGCACACAGTGACCCCCCGCACACAGTGACCCCCCGCACACAGTGGCCCCCCCGCACACAGTGACCCCCCGCACACAGTGACCCCCCGCACACAGTGATCCCCCGCACACAGTGACCCCCCGCACACAGTGACCCACGCACACAGTGACCCCCCGCACACAGTGACCCCCCGCACACAGTGACCCCCGCACACACTGTTCCCCCGCACAGTGACCCCCCGCACACAGTGACGACCCGCACACAGTGACCCCCGCACACAGTGACCAACCTCACACACAGTGACCCCCCGCACAGTGATCCCACCCACACTCAGTGACCCCTGCACACAGTGACCCCCTCGCACACAGTTACGCCCGCACACAGTGACCCCCCCTGACACAGTGACCCCGCACACAGTGACCCCACGCACACAGTGACCCCCCCGACCACAGTGACCCCCCTGCTCACAGTGACCCCCGCACACATTGCTCCCTGCACACAGTGGCCCCCCACACACAGTGACCCCCGCACACAGTGACTCCCCCACACACAGTGAACCCCCCGCAAACAGTGATCCCCCGCACACAGTGACCCCCCCACCCACAGTGACGCCCCCCGCTCACAGTGACCCACCGCACACAGTGACAACCCCTGCACAGTGACCCGGCACACAGTGACCCGGCACACAGTGACCCCGCACACAGTGACCCCGCACACAGTGACCCCCCGCACACAGTGACACCCCGCACACATTGACAAACCCTGCACAGTGACCCGCCCCCGCACACAGTGACCAGCCCCTGCACACAGTGACCCCGCACACAGTGACCCCCCCACACACAAAGACCGCCCGCACACAGTGACATCCCGCACACAGTGACCCCGCACACAGTGACCCCTCCGCACACAGTGACCGCCCGCACAGTGACCGACCGCAAACAGTGACCCCCGCAGACAGTGACACACAGTGACACCCCGCAGACTGTGACCACCCGCACACAGTGACCCCCCCCCGCAGACAGTGACCCCCCACCCACAGTGTCCCACCACACATAGTGACAACCCTGCACAGTGACACCCCCGCACACAGTGACCCCTCGTACACAGTGACCACCCCGCACACAGTGACCCCTCGTACACAGTGACCACCCCGCACACAGTGGCCCCCGCACACAGTGCCCCTGCACACAGTGACCGGCCGCAAACAGTGACCCCCGCACACAGTGACCCCCCGCACACAGTGACCCCCGCACACACTGTTCCCCCGCACAGTGACCCCCCGCACACAGTGACGACCCGCACACAGTGACCCCCGCACACAGTGACCAACCTCACACACAGTGACCCCCCGCACAGTGATCCCACCCACACAGTGACACCCCCGCACACAGTGACCCCTCGTACACAGTGACCACCCCGCACACAGTGACCCCTCGTACACAGTGACCACCCCGCACACAGTGGCCCCCACACACAGTGACCCCCCGCACACAGTGCCCCCGCACACAGTGACCACCCCGCACACAGTGACCGCCCGCACACAGTGACCGACCGCAAACAGTGACCCTCACACACAGTGACACCCAACACACTGTGACCCACCTCGCACAGTGACCCCCCTCACACAGTGACCCCCCCCGCACACAGTGACACCCCCGCACACAGTGACCCCCCCGCACACAGTGACCCCCCTCACACAGTGACCCCCCCGCACACAGTGACACCCCCGCACACAGTGACCCCCCCGCACACAGTGACCCCCCCGCACAGTGACACCCGCACTCAGTGACCCCACACACAAAGATACACCCCGTACACATTGACCCCCCCGCACTCAGTCAACCCCCGCACACAGTGACACCCCGCACACATTGACATCCCCCGCACACAGTGACCCCCCCGCACACAGTGACCCCGCACACAGTGACCCCCGCACACAGTGACACCACACACAGTGACCCCCCGCACAGTGACCACCGCACTCAGTGACACCCCACACAAAGTGACACCCCGTACACAGTGACCCCCCCGCACACAGTGACCACCCGCACACAGTGAACCCCCCGCACAGTGACCCCCGCACTCAGTGACACCCCACACAAAGTGACACCCCGCACACAGTGACCCCCCGCACACAGTGACCCCCCGCACACAGTGACCCACCCCGCACAGTGACCCCCTCGTACACAGTGACCCCCCGCACACAGTGACCCCCCCTCACACAGTGACCCCCCACACACAGTGACCCCCCGCACACAGTGACCCCCCCCGCAAAATGACACCCCCGCACACAGTGACCCCCCGCACACAGTGACCGCTCGCACACAGTGACACCACGCACTCAGTGACCCCCCCGCACACAGTGACCCCCCCCGCACACAGTGACCCCCCGCACACAGTGACCCCCCGCTCACAGTGACCCCTCACACACAGTGACTCCCCCGCACACAGTGACCCCACGCACACAGTGACCCCCCGCACACAGTGACCCCTCCGCACACAGTGACCCCGCTCACAATGTGACCCCCCGCACACATTGACCCCCCCGCACACAGTGACCTCCTGCACACAGTGACTCCCCGCACACAGTGACCCCCCGCACACATTGACCCCCCCTCGCACACAGTGACACCCCGCACACAGTGACCCCCCGCACACAGTGACCCCCCGCACACAGTGGCCCCCCCGCACACAGTGACCCCCCGCACACAGTGACCCCCCGCACACAGTGGCCCCCCCGCACACAGTGACCCCCCGCACACAGTGACCCCCCGCACACAGTGATCCCCCGCACACAGTGACCCCCCGCACACAGTGACCCACGCACACAGTGACCCCCCGCACACAGTGACCCCCCGCACACAGTGACCCCCGCACACACTGTTCCCCCGCACAGTGACCCCCCGCACACAGTGACGACCCGCACACAGTGACCCCCGCACACAGTGACCAACCTCACACACAGTGACCCCCCGCACAGTGATCCCACCCACACTCAGTGACCCCTGCACACAGTGACCCCCTCGCACACAGTTACGCCCGCACACAGTGACCCCCCCTGACACAGTGACCCCGCACACAGTGACCCCACGCACACAGTGACCCCCCCGACCACAGTGACCCCCCTGCTCACAGTGACCCCCGCACACATTGCTCCCTGCACACAGTGGCCCCCCACACACAGTGACCCCCGCACACAGTGACTCCCCCACACACAGTGAACCCCCCGCAAACAGTGATCCCCCGCACACAGTGACCCCCCCACCCACAGTGACGCCCCCCGCTCACAGTGACCCACCGCACACAGTGACAACCCCTGCACAGTGACCCGGCACACAGTGACCCGGCACACAGTGACCCCGCACACAGTGACCCCGCACACAGTGACCCCCCGCACACAGTGACACCCCGCACACATTGACAAACCCTGCACAGTGACCCGCCCCCGCACACAGTGACCAGCCCCTGCACACAGTGACCCCGCACACAGTGACCCCCCCACACACAAAGACCGCCCGCACACAGTGACATCCCGCACACAGTGACCCCGCACACAGTGACCCCTCCGCACACAGTGACCGCCCGCACAGTGACCGACCGCAAACAGTGACCCCCGCAGACAGTGACACACAGTGACACCCCGCAGACTGTGACCACCCGCACACAGTGACCCCCCCCCGCAGACAGTGACCCCCCACCCACAGTGTCCCACCACACATAGTGACAACCCTGCACAGTGACACCCCCGCACACAGTGACCCCTCGTACACAGTGACCACCCCGCACACAGTGACCCCTCGTACACAGTGACCACCCCGCACACAGTGGCCCCCGCACACAGTGCCCCTGCACACAGTGACCGGCCGCAAACAGTGACCCCCGCACACAGTGACCCCCCGCACACAGTGACCCCCGCACACACTGTTCCCCCGCACAGTGACCCCCCGCACACAGTGACGACCCGCACACAGTGACCCCCGCACACAGTGACCAACCTCACACACAGTGACCCCCCGCACAGTGATCCCACCCACACAGTGACACCCCCGCACACAGTGACCCCTCGTACACAGTGACCACCCCGCACACAGTGACCCCTCGTACACAGTGACCACCCCGCACACAGTGGCCCCCACACACAGTGACCCCCCGCACACAGTGCCCCCGCACACAGTGACCACCCCGCACACAGTGACCGCCCGCACACAGTGACCGACCGCAAACAGTGACCCTCACACACAGTGACACCCAACACACTGTGACCCACCTCGCACAGTGACCCCCCTCACACAGTGACCCCCCCCGCACACAGTGACACCCCCGCACACAGTGACCCCCCCGCACACAGTGACCCCCCTCACACAGTGACCCCCCCGCACACAGTGACACCCCCGCACACAGTGACCCCCCCGCACACAGTGACCCCCCCGCACAGTGACACCCGCACTCAGTGACCCCACACACAAAGATACACCCCGTACACATTGACCCCCCCGCACTCAGTCAACCCCCGCACACAGTGACACCCCGCACACATTGACATCCCCCGCACACAGTGACCCCCCCGCACACAGTGACCCCGCACACAGTGACCCCCGCACACAGTGACACCACACACAGTGACCCCCCGCACAGTGACCACCGCACTCAGTGACACCCCACACAAAGTGACACCCCGTACACAGTGACCCCCCCGCACACAGTGACCACCCGCACACAGTGAACCCCCCGCACAGTGACCCCCGCACTCAGTGACACCCCACACAAAGTGACACCCCGTACACAGTGAACACCCCGCAAACAGTGACCCCCCGCACACAGTGACCCCGCACACAGTGACCCCCCGCACTCAGTGTCACCCCACACAAAGTGACATCCCGTACACAGTGACCCCCCCGCACACAGTGACCCCCCCGCACATACTGACACCCCCGCACACAGTGACCACTCCGCACACAGTCAACCCCCGCACACAGTGACACCGCGCACACATTGACAACCCCCGCACACAGTGACTCCCCCGCACACAGTGACCCCCCGCACACAGTGACCCCCCGCACACAGTGACCCCCCGCACACAGTGACCCCCGCACACAGTGACCCCCGCACACAGTGACCTCCCCGCACACAGTGACCCCCCCGCACACAGTGACCCCCCCGCACACAGCGACCCCCCCGCAAACAGTGACCAACCGCACACAGTGACCCCCCGCACATAGTGACCCCCCGCACACAGTGACCCCCCGCACACAGTGACCCCCCGCACACAGTGACCCCCCGCACACAGTGACACCACGTACACAGTGAACCCCCCGCACACAGAGACCCCCCCGCACACAGTGACCCCCCGCACACAGTGAATCCCCTGCACACAGTGACCCCCCGCACACAGTGACGCCGCGCACATTGTGACCCCCACACACAGTGACCCCCCCGCACACAGTGACACTCGCACACAGTGACCCCCCGCACACAGTGACCCCCGCACACAGTGACCCCGCACACAGTGACCCCCTGCACACAGTGACCCCGCACACAAAGGGACCCCCCCGCACACAGTGACCCCCCGCACACAGTGACCCCCCGCACACAATGACCCACCCCGCACTCAGTGACACCCCGCACACAGTGACCCCCCGCTAACAGTGACCCCCCGCTAACAGTGACCCCCCGCTAACAGTGACCCCCCGCACACAGTGACCCCCCGCACACAGTGACCCCCCGCACACAGTGACCCCTCGCACACAGTGACCCCCCGCACACAGTGACACCCCGCACACAGTGACACCCCGCACACAGTGACACCCCGCACACAGTGACCCCCCGCACACAGTGACACCCCCTCACACAGTGACCCCCGTACACAGTGACACCCCCGCACACAGTGACCCCCGCACACAGTGACACCCCCGCACACAGTGGCCACCCGCACATAGTGACCCCCCGCACACAGTGACCTCCACGCACACAGGGACCCCCCCGCACACAGTGACCCCCCGCACACAGTGACCCCCCGCACACAATGACCCACCCCGCACTCAGTGACACCCCGCACACAGTGACCCCCCGCTAACAGTGACCCCCCGTTACAGTGACCCCCCGCACTCAGTGACCCCCCGCACACAGTGACCCCCCGCACACAGTGACCCCCCGCACACAGTGACCCCCGCACACAGTGACCCCCCGCACACAGTGACCCCTCGCACACAGTGACCCCCCGCACACAGTGACCCCCCGCACACAGTGACACCCCGCACACAGAGATCCCCCGCACACAGTGACCCCCCGCACACAGTGACCCCCCGCACACAGTGACCCCCCGCACATAGTGAACCCCCGCACACAGTGACCCCCTCGCATACATTGACAACCCGCACACAGTGACCCCCCCTCACACATTGACACCCCACACACAGTGACCCCCCGCACACAGTGACCTCCCGCACACAATGACACCCCCGCACACAGTGACCCCCCGCACACAGTGACCGCTCGCACAGAGTGACACCCCGCACACAGTGACCCCCCGCACACAGTGACCCCCCGCACACAGTGACCCACCCCGCACAGTGACCCCCTCGTACACAGTGACCCCCCGCACACAGTGACCCCCCTCACACAGTGACCCCCCACACACAGTGACCCCCCGCACACAGTGACCCCCCCCGCAAAATGACACCCCCGCACACAGTGACCCCCCGCACACAGTGACCGCTCGCACACAGTGACACCACGCACTCAGTGACCCCCCCGCACACAGTGACCCCCCCGCACACAGTGACCCCCCGCACACAGTGACCCCCCGCTCACAGTGACCCCTCACACACAGTGACTCCCCCGCACACAGTGACCCCACGCACACAGTGACCCCCCGCACACAGTGACCCCTCCGCACACAGTGACCCCGCTCACAATGTGACCCCCCGCACACATTGACCCCCCCGCACACAGTGACCTCCTGCACACAGTGACTCCCCGCACACAGTGACCCCCCGCACACATTGACCCCCCCTCGCACACAGTGACCCCCCGCACACAGTGACCCCCCGCACACAGTGACCCCCCGCACACAGTGGCCCCCCCGCACACAGTGACCCCCCGCACACAGTGACCCCCCGCACACAGTGGCCCCCCCGCACACAGTGACCCCCCGCACACAGTGACCCCCCGCACACAGTGATCCCCCGCACACAGTGACCCCCCGCACACAGTGACCCCCGCACACAGTGACCCCCCGCACACAGTGACCCCCGCACACACTGTTCCCCCGCACAGTGACCCCCCGCACACAGTGACGACCCGCACACAGTGACCCCCGCACACAGTGACCAACCTCACACACAGTGACCCCCCGCACAGTGATCCCACCCACACTCAGTGACCCCTGCACACAGTGACCCCCTCGCACACAGTTACGCCCGCACACAGTGACCCCCACACACAGTGACCCCCCGCACACAGTGACCCCCCACACATAGTGAACCCCCGCACACAGTGACCCCCTCGCATACATTGACAACCCGCACACAGTGACCCCCCCTCACACATTGACACCCCACACACAGTGACCCCCCGCACACAGTGACCTCCCGCACACAATGACACCCCCCGCACACAGTGACCCCCCGCACACAGTGACCGCTCGCACAGAGTGACACCCCGCACACAGTGACCCCCCGCACACAGTGACCCCCCGCACACAGTGACCCACCCCGCACAGTGACCCCCTCGTACACAGTGACCCCCCGCACACAGTGACCCCCCCTCACACAGTGACCCCCCACACACAGTGACCCCCCGCACACAGTGACCCCCCCCGCAAAATGACACCCCCGCACACAGTGACCCCCCGCACACAGTGACCGCTCGCACACAGTGACACCACGCACTCAGTGACCCCCCCGCACACAGTGACCCCCCCGCACACAGTGACCCCCTCGCACACAGTGACCCCCCGCACACAGTGACCCCCCGCTCACAGTGACCCCTCACACACAGTGACTCCCCCGCACACAGTGACCCCACGCACACAGTGACCCCCCGCACACAGTGACCCCTCCGCACACAGTGACCCCGCTCACAATGTGACCCCCCGCACACATTGACCCCCCCGCACACAGTGACCTCCTGCACACAGTGACTCCCCGCACACAGTGACCCCCCGCACACATTGACCCCCCCTCGCACACAGTGACACCCCGCACACAGTGACCCCCCGCACACAGTGACCCCCCGCACACAGTGGCCCCCCCGCACACAGTGACCCCCCGCACACAGTGACCCCCCGCACACAGTGGCCCCCCCGCACACAGTGACCCCCCGCACACAGTGACCCCCCGCACACAGTGATCCCCCGCACACAGTGACCCCCCGCACACAGTGACCCCCCGCACACAGTGACCCACGCACACAGTGACCCCCCGCACACAGTGACCCCCCGCACACAGTGACCCCCGCACACACTGTTCCCCCGCACAGTGACCCCCCGCACACAGTGACGACCCGCACACAGTGACCCCCGCACACAGTGACCAACCTCACACACAGTGACCCCCCGCACAGTGATCCCACCCACACTCAGTGACCCCTGCACACAGTGACCCCCTCGCACACAGTTACGCCCGCACACAGTGACCCCCCCTGACACAGTGACCCCGCACACAGTGACCCCACGCACACAGTGACCCCCCCGACCACAGTGACCCCCCTGCTCACAGTGACCCCCGCACACATTGCTCCCTGCACACAGTGGCCCCCCACACACAGTGACCCCCGCACACAGTGACTCCCCCACACACAGTGAACCCCCCGCAAACAGTGATCCCCCGCACACAGTGACCCCCCCACCCACAGTGACGCCCCCCGCTCACAGTGACCCACCGCACACAGTGACAACCCCTGCACAGTGACCCGGCACACAGTGACCCGGCACACAGTGACCCCGCACACAGTGACCCCGCACACAGTGACCCCCCGCACACAGTGACACCCCGCACACATTGACAAACCCTGCACAGTGACCCGCCCCCGCACACAGTGACCAGCCCCTGCACACAGTGACCCCGCACACAGTGACCCCCCCACACACAAAGACCGCCCGCACACAGTGACATCCCGCACACAGTGACCCCGCACACAGTGACCCCTCCGCACACAGTGACCGCCCGCACAGTGACCGACCGCAAACAGTGACCCCCGCAGACAGTGACACACAGTGACACCCCGCAGACTGTGACCACCCGCACACAGTGACCCCCCCCCGCAGACAGTGACCCCCCACCCACAGTGTCCCACCACACATAGTGACAACCCTGCACAGTGACACCCCCGCACACAGTGACCCCTCGTACACAGTGACCACCCCGCACACAGTGACCCCTCGTACACAGTGACCACCCCGCACACAGTGGCCCCCGCACACAGTGCCCCTGCACACAGTGACCGGCCGCAAACAGTGACCCCCGCACACAGTGACCCCCCGCACACAGTGACCCCCGCACACACTGTTCCCCCGCACAGTGACCCCCCGCACACAGTGACGACCCGCACACAGTGACCCCCGCACACAGTGACCAACCTCACACACAGTGACCCCCCGCACAGTGATCCCACCCACACAGTGACACCCCCGCACACAGTGACCCCTCGTACACAGTGACCACCCCGCACACAGTGACCCCTCGTACACAGTGACCACCCCGCACACAGTGGCCCCCACACACAGTGACCCCCCGCACACAGTGCCCCCGCACACAGTGACCACCCCGCACACAGTGACCGCCCGCACACAGTGACCGACCGCAAACAGTGACCCTCACACACAGTGACACCCAACACACTGTGACCCACCTCGCACAGTGACCCCCCTCACACAGTGACCCCCCCCGCACACAGTGACACCCCCGCACACAGTGACCCCCCCGCACACAGTGACCCCCCTCACACAGTGACCCCCCCGCACACAGTGACACCCCCGCACACAGTGACCCCCCCGCACACAGTGACCCCCCCGCACAGTGACACCCGCACTCAGTGACCCCACACACAAAGATACACCCCGTACACATTGACCCCCCCGCACTCAGTCAACCCCCGCACACAGTGACACCCCGCACACATTGACATCCCCCGCACACAGTGACCCCCCCGCACACAGTGACCCCGCACACAGTGACCCCCGCACACAGTGACACCACACACAGTGACCCCCCGCACAGTGACCACCGCACTCAGTGACACCCCACACAAAGTGACACCCCGTACACAGTGACCCCCCCGCACACAGTGACCACCCGCACACAGTGAACCCCCCGCACAGTGACCCCCGCACTCAGTGACACCCCACACAAAGTGACACCCCGCACACAGTGACCCCCCGCACACAGTGACCCCCCGCACACAGTGACCCACCCCGCACAGTGACCCCCTCGTACACAGTGACCCCCCGCACACAGTGACCCCCCCTCACACAGTGACCCCCCACACACAGTGACCCCCCGCACACAGTGACCCCCCCCGCAAAATGACACCCCCGCACACAGTGACCCCCCGCACACAGTGACCGCTCGCACACAGTGACACCACGCACTCAGTGACCCCCCCGCACACAGTGACCCCCCCCGCACACAGTGACCCCCCGCACACAGTGACCCCCCGCTCACAGTGACCCCTCACACACAGTGACTCCCCCGCACACAGTGACCCCACGCACACAGTGACCCCCCGCACACAGTGACCCCTCCGCACACAGTGACCCCGCTCACAATGTGACCCCCCGCACACATTGACCCCCCCGCACACAGTGACCTCCTGCACACAGTGACTCCCCGCACACAGTGACCCCCCGCACACATTGACCCCCCCTCGCACACAGTGACACCCCGCACACAGTGACCCCCCGCACACAGTGACCCCCCGCACACAGTGGCCCCCCCGCACACAGTGACCCCCCGCACACAGTGACCCCCCGCACACAGTGGCCCCCCCGCACACAGTGACCCCCCGCACACAGTGACCCCCCGCACACAGTGATCCCCCGCACACAGTGACCCCCCGCACACAGTGACCCACGCACACAGTGACCCCCCGCACACAGTGACCCCCCGCACACAGTGACCCCCGCACACACTGTTCCCCCGCACAGTGACCCCCCGCACACAGTGACGACCCGCACACAGTGACCCCCGCACACAGTGACCAACCTCACACACAGTGACCCCCCGCACAGTGATCCCACCCACACTCAGTGACCCCTGCACACAGTGACCCCCTCGCACACAGTTACGCCCGCACACAGTGACCCCCCCTGACACAGTGACCCCGCACACAGTGACCCCACGCACACAGTGACCCCCCCGACCACAGTGACCCCCCTGCTCACAGTGACCCCCGCACACATTGCTCCCTGCACACAGTGGCCCCCCACACACAGTGACCCCCGCACACAGTGACTCCCCCACACACAGTGAACCCCCCGCAAACAGTGATCCCCCGCACACAGTGACCCCCCCACCCACAGTGACGCCCCCCGCTCACAGTGACCCACCGCACACAGTGACAACCCCTGCACAGTGACCCGGCACACAGTGACCCGGCACACAGTGACCCCGCACACAGTGACCCCGCACACAGTGACCCCCCGCACACAGTGACACCCCGCACACATTGACAAACCCTGCACAGTGACCCGCCCCCGCACACAGTGACCAGCCCCTGCACACAGTGACCCCGCACACAGTGACCCCCCCACACACAAAGACCGCCCGCACACAGTGACATCCCGCACACAGTGACCCCGCACACAGTGACCCCTCCGCACACAGTGACCGCCCGCACAGTGACCGACCGCAAACAGTGACCCCCGCAGACAGTGACACACAGTGACACCCCGCAGACTGTGACCACCCGCACACAGTGACCCCCCCCCGCAGACAGTGACCCCCCACCCACAGTGTCCCACCACACATAGTGACAACCCTGCACAGTGACACCCCCGCACACAGTGACCCCTCGTACACAGTGACCACCCCGCACACAGTGACCCCTCGTACACAGTGACCACCCCGCACACAGTGGCCCCCGCACACAGTGCCCCTGCACACAGTGACCGGCCGCAAACAGTGACCCCCGCACACAGTGACCCCCCGCACACAGTGACCCCCGCACACACTGTTCCCCCGCACAGTGACCCCCCGCACACAGTGACGACCCGCACACAGTGACCCCCGCACACAGTGACCAACCTCACACACAGTGACCCCCCGCACAGTGATCCCACCCACACAGTGACACCCCCGCACACAGTGACCCCTCGTACACAGTGACCACCCCGCACACAGTGACCCCTCGTACACAGTGACCACCCCGCACACAGTGGCCCCCACACACAGTGACCCCCCGCACACAGTGCCCCCGCACACAGTGACCACCCCGCACACAGTGACCGCCCGCACACAGTGACCGACCGCAAACAGTGACCCTCACACACAGTGACACCCAACACACTGTGACCCACCTCGCACAGTGACCCCCCTCACACAGTGACCCCCCCCCGCACACAGTGACACCCCCGCACACAGTGACCCCCCCGCACACAGTGACCCCCCTCACACAGTGACCCCCCCGCACACAGTGACACCCCCGCACACAGTGACCCCCCCGCACACAGTGACCCCCCCGCACAGTGACACCCGCACTCAGTGACCCCACACACAAAGATACACCCCGTACACATTGACCCCCCCGCACTCAGTCAACCCCCGCACACAGTGACACCCCGCACACATTGACATCCCCCGCACACAGTGACCCCCCCGCACACAGTGACCCCGCACACAGTGACCCCCGCACACAGTGACACCACACACAGTGACCCCCCGCACAGTGACCACCGCACTCAGTGACACCCGTACACAGTGACCCCCCCGCACACAGTGACCACCCGCACACAGTGAACCCCCCGCACAGTGACCCCCGCACTCAGTGACACCCCACACAAAGTGACACCCGTACACAGTGACCCCCCCGCACACAGTGACCACCCGCACACAGTGAACCCCCCGCACAGTGACCCCCGCACTCAGTGACACCCCACACAAAGTGACACCCCGTACACAGTGAACACCCCGCAAACAGTGACCCCCCGCACACAGTGACCCCGCACACAGTGACCCCCCGCACTCAGTGTCACCCCACACAAAGTGACATCCCGTACACAGTGACCCCCCCGCACACAGTGACCCCCCCGCACATACTGACACCCCCGCACACAGTGACCACTCCGCACACAGTCAACCCCCGCACACAGTGACACCGCGCACACATTGACAACCCCCGCACACAGTGACTCCCCCGCACACAGTGACCCCCCGCACACAGTGACCCCCCGCACACAGTGACCCCCCGCACACAGTGACCCCCGCACACAGTGACCCCCGCACACAGTGACCCCCCCGCACACAGTGACCCCCCGCACACAATGACCCCCCGCACACAGTGACACCCCGCACACAGTGACCCCCCCGCACACAGTGACCCCCCCGCACACAGTGACCACCCCGCACAGTGACCCCCCCGCTCACAGTGACCCACCGCACACAGTGACCCCCCGCACACAGTGACCCCCCGCACACAGCGACCCACCGCACACAGCGACCCCCCGCACACAGTGACACCTGCGCACACAGTGACCCCCCCGCACACAGTGACCCCCCGCACACAGTGACCCCCCGCACACAGCGACCCACCGCACACAGCGACCCCCCGCACACAGTTACCCCCCGCACACATTGACCCCCCCGCACACAGTGACACCTCCGCACACAGTGACCCCCCCGCACACAGTGACCCCCCCGCACACAGTGACCCCCCGCACACAGTGACCCCCCGCACACAGTGACCCCCCGCACACTGAGGCCCCCTGCACACAGCGACCCCCCGCAAACAGCGACCACCCCGCACACAGCGACCTCCCCGCACACAGTGACCCCCCCGCACACAGTGACCCCCGCACACCGTGACCCCCCGCACACAGTGACCCCCCGCACAGTGACCCCCGCACACAGTGACACCCACGCACACAGTGACCCCCCCGCACACAGTGACCCCCCCGCACACTGTGACCTCCCCGCACACAGTGACCCCCCCGCACACAGTGACCCCCCCGCACACAGTGACCCCCCCGCACACAGCGACCCCCCCGCAAACAGCGACCAACCGCACACAGTGACCCCCCGCACAGAGTGACCCCCCGCACACAGTGACACCCCGCACACAGTGACCCCCCCCACACAGAGGCCCCCCGCACACAGTGACACCCCGCACACAGTGACCCCCGCACACAGTGACCCCCCGCACACAGTGACCCCCCGCACACAGTGACCCCCCGCACACAGTGACACCACGTACACAGTGAACCCCCGCACACAGTGACCCCCCGCACATTGTGACCCCCACACACAGTGACCCCCCCGCACACAGTGACCCCCCCGCACAGTGACACCCGCACTCAGTGACCCCACACACAAAGATACACCCCGTACACATTGACCCCCCCGCACACAGTGACCCCCCTCACACAGTGACCCCCCCGCACACAGTGACACCCCCGCACACAGTGACCCCCCCGCACACAGTGACCCCCCCGCACAGTGACACCCGCACTCAGTGACCCCACACACAAAGATACACCCGTACACATTGACCCCCCCGCACTCAGTCAACCCCCGCACACAGTGACACCCCGCACACATTGACATCCCCCGCACACAGTGACCCCCCCGCACACAGTGACCCCGCACACAGTGACCCCCGCACACAGTGACACCACACACAGTGACCCCCCGCACAGTGACCACCGCACTCAGTGACACCCCACACAAAGTGACACCCCGTACACAGTGACCCCCCCGCACACAGTGACCACCCGCACACAGTGAACCCCCCGCACAGTGACCCCCGCACTCAGTGACACCCCACACAAAGTGACACCCCGTACACAGTGACCCCCCCGCACACAGTGACCACCCGCACACAGTGAACCCCCCGCACAGTGACCCCCGCACTCAGTGACACCCCACACAAAGTGACACCCCGTACACAGTGAACACCCCGCAAACAGTGACCCCCCGCACACAGTGACCCCGCACACAGTGACCCCCCCGCACACAGTGACACCCCGCACAAAGTGACATCCCGTACACAGTGACCCCCCCGCACACAGTGACCCCCCCGCACATACTGACACCCCCGCACACAGTGACCACTCCGCACACAGTCAACCCCCGCACACAGTGACACCGCGCACACATTGACAACCCCCGCACACAGTGACTCCCCCGCACACAGTGACCCCCCCGCACACAGTGACCCCCCGCACACAGTGACCCCCCGCACACAGTGACCCCCCGCACACAGTGACCCCCGCACACAGTGACCCCCGCACACAGTGACCTCCCCCGCACACAGTGACCCCCCGCACACAATGACCCCCCGCACACAGTGACACCCCGCACACAGTGACCCCCCCGCACACAGTGACCCCCCCGCACACAGTGACCCCCCGCACAGTGACCCCCCCGCTCACAGTGACCCACCGCACACAGTGACCCCCCGCACACAGTGACCCCCCGCACACAGCGACCCACCGCACACAGCGACCCCCCGCACACAGTGACACCTGCGCACACAGTGACCCCCCCGCACACAGTGACCCCCCGCACACAGTGACCCCCCGCACACAGCGACCCCCCGCACACAGCGACCCACCGCACACAGCGACCCCCCGCACACAGTTACCCCCCGCACACATTGACCCCCCGCACACATTGACCCCCCGCACACAGTGACACCTCCGCACACAGTGACCCCCCCGCACACAGTGACCCCCCCGCACACAGTGACCCCCCGCACACAGTGACCCCCCGCACACAGTGACCCCCCGCACACTGAGGCCCCCTGCACACAGCGACCCCCCGCAAACAGCGACCACCCCGCACACAGCGACCTCCCCGCACACAGTGACCCCCCCGCACACAGTGACCCCCGCACACCGTGACCCCCCGCACACAGTGACCCCCCGCACAGTGACCCCCGCACACAGTGACACCCCCGCACACAGTGACCCCCCCGCACACAGTGACCCCCCCGCACACTGTGACCTCCCCGCACACAGTGACCCCCCCGCACACAGTGACCCCCCCGCACACAGTGACCCCCCCCGCACACAGCGACCCCCCCGCAAACAGCGACCAACCGCACACAGTGACCCCCCGCACAGAGTGACCCCCCGCACACAGTGACACCCCGCACACAGTGACCCCCCCCACACAGAGGCCCCCCGCACACAGTGACACCCCGCACACAGTGACCCCCGCACACAGTGACCCCCCGCACACAGTGACCCCCCGCACACAGTGACCCCCCGCACACAGTGACACCACGTACACAGTGAACCCCCGCACACAGTGACCCCCCGCACATTGTGACCCCCACACACAGTGACCCCCCTCGCACACAGTGACACTCGCACACAGTGACCCCCCGCACACAGTGACCCCCGCACACAGTGACCCCGCACACAGTGACCCCCTGCACACAGTGACCCCGCGCACTGTGACCCCCCGCACACAGTAACCCCCCCGCACAGTGACCCCGCACACAGTGACCCCCGCACACAGTGACACCGCACACAGAGACCCCCCCGCACACAGTGACACCCCCGCACACAGTGACCCCCGCACACAGTGACACCGCACACAGAGACCCCCCCGCACACAGTGACACCCCCGCACACAGTGGCCCCCCGCACATAGTGACCCCCCCGCACACAGTGACCTCCACGCACAAAGGGACCCCCCCGCACACAGTGACCCCCCGCACACAGTGACCCCCCGCACACAATGACCCACCCCGCACTCAGTGACACCCCGCACACAGTGACCCCCCGCTAACAGTGACCCCCCGCTAACAGTGACCCCCCGCTAACAGTGACCCCCCGCACACAGTGACCCCCCGCACACAGTGACCCCCCGCACACAGTGACCCCTCGCACACAGTGACCCCCCGCACACAGTGACACCCCGCACACAGTGACACCCCGCACACAGTGACCCCCCGCACACAGTGACCCCCCTCACACAGTGACCCCCCCTCACACAGTGACCCCCCCGCACACAGTGACACCCCGCACACAGTGACCGCTCGCACACAGTGACACCCCGCACACAGTGACGCCCCCGCACACAGTGACCCCCCCGTACACAGTGACCCCCCGCACACAGTGACCCCCCGCACACAGTGACCCCTCGCACACCAGTGACCCCCCCGCACACAGTGACCCCCCCGCACACAGTGACCCCCACGCACACAGTGACCCCCCCGCACACAGTGACCCCCACGCACACAGTGACCCCCCACACACAGTGACCCCCCCCGCACACAGTGACCCCCCGCACACAGTGACCCCCGCACACAGTGACCCCCCCGCACACAGTGACCTCCCCGCACACAGTGACACCCCCACAGACAGTGACCCCCCCCACACACAGTGACCCCCCCACACAGCGACCCCCCGCACACAGCGACCCACTGCACACAGCGACCCCCCGCACACAGCGACCCCCCGCACACAGTGACACCTCCGCACACAGTGACCCCCCCGCACATTGACCCCCCGCACACAGTGACCCCCCCGCACATAGTGACCTCCCCGCACACAGTGACGCTTCCGCACACAGTGACGCCCCGCACACAGTGACCCCCCGCACACAGCGACCAACCGCACACAGTGACCCCCCGCACACAGTGACTCCCCCGCACACAATGACCCCCCGCACACAGTGACCCCCCCGCACACTGTGACCCCCCCGCACACTGTGACCCCCCGCACACAGTGACCCCCCCCGCACACAGTGACCCCCGCACACAGTGACCCCCCCCGCACACTGCGACCAACCGCACACAGTGACCCCCCCCGCACACAGTGACCCCCCCCGCACACAGTGACCCCCCGCACACAGTGACCCCCCGCACACAGTGACCCCCCGCACACAGTGACCCCCCGCACACAGTGACCCCCGCACACAGTGACCCCCCGCACTCAGTGACCCCCGCACACAGTGACCCCCTGCAGAGTGACCCCCGCACACAGTGACACTCGCACACAGTGACCCCCCGCACACAGTGACCCCCGCACACAGAGACCCCCCACACACAGTGACCCCCCCCGCACACAGTGACCCACCGCACACAGTGACCCCCGCACACAGTGTCCCCCCCGCACACAGTGACCTCCCCGCACGCAGTGACACCCCCACAGACAGTGACCCCCCCGCACACAGTGACCCCCACGCACACAGTGACCCCCCACACACAGTGACCCCCCCCGCACACAGTGACCCCCCGCACACAGTGACCCCCGCACACAGTGACCCCCCCCGCACACAGTGACCTCCCCGCACGCAGTGACACCCCCACAGACAGTGACCCCCCCCGCACACAGTGACCCCCATGCACACAGTGACCCCCCACACACAGTGACCCCCCCCGCACACAGTGACCCCCCGCACACAGTGACCCCCGCACACAGTGACCCCCCCGCACACAGTGACCTCCCCGCACACAGTGACACCCCCACAGACAGTGACCCCCCCCACACACAGTGACCCCCCCCACACAGCGACCCCCCGCACACAGCGACCCACTGCACACAGCGACCCCCCGCACACAGCGACCCCCCGCACACAGTGACACCTCCGCACACAGTGACCCCCCCGCACATTGACCCCCCGCACACAGTGACCCCCCCGCACATAGTGACCTCCCCGCACACAGTGACGCTTCCGCACACAGTGACGCCCCGCACACAGTGACCCCCCGCACACAGCGACCAACCGCACACAGTGACCCCCCGCACACAGTGACTCCCCCGCACACAATGACCCCCCGCGCACAGTGACCCCCCCCGCACACTGTGACCTCCCCGCACACAGTGACCCCCCCCGCACACAATGACCCCCCGCACACAGTGACCCCCCCGCACACAGCGACCAACCGCACACAGTGACCCCCCCGCACACAGTGACCCCCCCGCACACAGTGACCCCCCGCACACAGTGACCCCCCGCACACAGTGACCCCCCGCACACAGTGACCCCCGCACACAGTGACCCCCCGCACTCAGTGACCCCCGCACACAGTGACCCCCCGCAGAGTGACCCCCCGCACACAGTGACACTCGCACACAGTGACCCCCCGCACACAGTGACCCCCGCACACAGTGACCCCGCACACAGTGACCCCCTGCACACAGTGATCCCGCACACTGTGACCCCCCCGCACACAGTGAGCCCCCCGCACAGTGACCCCGCACACAGTGACCCCCGCACACAGTGACCCCGCACACAGTGACCCCCCGCACACAGTGACCCCCGCACACAGAGACCCCCCGCACACAGTGACACCCCCGCACACAGTGACCCCCGCACACAGTGACACCCCCGCACACAGTGACCCCCGCACACAGTGACACCCCCGCACACAGTGGCCACCCGCACATAGTGACCCCCCGCACACAGTGACCTCCACGCACACAGGGACCCCCCCGCACACAGTGACCCCCCGCACACAGTGACCCCCCGCACACAATGACCCACCCCGCACTCAGTGACACCCCGCACACAGTGACCCCCCCGCTAACAGTGACCCCCCGTTACAGTGACCCCCCGCACACAGTGACCCCCCGCACACAGTGACCCCCCGCACACAGTGACCCCTCGCACACAGTGACCCCCCGCACACAGTGACCCCTCGCACACAGTGACCCCTCGCACACAGTGACCCCCCGCACACAGTGACACCCCGCACACAGAGACCCCCCGCACACAGTGACCCCCACACACAGTGACCCCCCGCACACAGTGACCCCCCACACATAGTGAACCCCCGCACACAGTGACCCCTTCGCATACATTGACACCCCGCACACAGTGACCCCCCCTCACACATTGACACCCCACACACAGTGACCCCCCGCACACAGTGACCTCCCGCACACAATGACACCCCCGCACACAGTGACCCCCCGCACACAGTGACCGCTCGCACAGAGTGACACCCCGCACACAGTGACACCCCGCACACAGTGACACCCCGCACACAGTGACCCCCCGCACACAGTGACCCCCCCGCACACAGTGACCCCCCGCACACAATTTACAATTTTTACAATTTAAATCGCTTTATTGGCATGATAAGTTGCATCTTATGTTGCCAAAGCATCAAAATACATTTATGGTTTAGCACATAAACGCAGTTCTATTCATACAGTGTATAAACAGGTATATCCCTGAGTGTATAAATATACATTCGCATTGTTTATATATTTTTTTTTTCTTAGTTTACTGGTTGTCCCTCTGTTCATGGCAAGCTGTAACATAGTGCGCCGCCAGTGTTATACAGCTTCTCTCCTCTCCCAGTAGGAATGGGAGTTTTTGGTTGTCATTCAGATTTCTGAAATCAGGGCATGTTTGTGAGAATTTTTGGTAGAAATTCTCCCTGATGCCCTGATATTTTCCACAAGCTGTGAGGAAGTGCATCTCTGTCTCCACCACTCCCTGACTGCAGTGAGAGCATATCCTGTCCTCTCTTGGCAGCCTGGTCTGCCTGTGTCTGCCTTTTTCGATCGCTAGGCTATGTTCGCTAAGTCTGTACCTTGTCAAGGTTCTTCTCAGTTTGTTATCCTTTACCATGGTCAGGTAATCAGCTATGTTGTATTGTCTGTTTAGGGCCAAGTAGCAATTGAGTTTGCTTTGGGTTTTTGTTGTTTCTGCCCAATATGTCAGATATTTTTCCTTTTGCTTAGCGACGATTGTGTTGGGTCGAATTCTTTGTGTTACCCTGTCACTGTCCTGGGGCTGGTTATTGTTAGTATTGTTAGTAGTTACTTCACTGAGTCCCAGGACTAGTTGACTGAGGGTATTCTTCTTTATGGTCAGCTCTTGGCATTTCAGGGCGTCGTAGTGATAGCATTGGGGATTGCTCATTTGTAGGTGATTCCAAAATTTGGTGGCTCTTTTTTGGATAGTGATTATTAATGGATATTGGCCTAGTTCCGCCCTGCATGCATTGTTTACTGTTTTCCTTTGAGTCCGGAGGATACTTTTACAGAATTCTGCATGTAGGATCTCAATTGGGTGTTTGTCCCATTTTGCAAATTCTTGTTGAGTTAGCGGTCCCCATACCTCACTGCCATAGAGTGCAATTGGTTCAATTACTGATTTGAAAATTTTGAGCCAAATGCTAATTGGGATTTCTATTTGGATTGATTTTTTGATGGCATAGAAAGCCCTTCTTGCTTTCTCTTTCAGTTCATTCACAGCCAGTTTGAAGTTTCCCGTAGAACTGATTTTTAAGCCCAAGTATGTGTAGTTAGTGGTTTGTTCAATTTTGGTTGTTCCTACTGTGAAATTTATTTTGGGTCCCTGATGTTTGGATCTTTGCTGGAACACAAGGACTTTGGTTTTTTGGGGATTTATTGTCAGGGCCCAAGTCTGGCAGTACGACTCCAGCAGGTCCAGGTTTTGCTGTAGCCCCTCTTTAGTAGGTGACAGCAGAACCAGGTCGTCTGCATAGAGGAGGAATTTAACCTTGGATTCATATAGGGTGAGGCCGGGTGCTGTAGATTGTTCAAGTAGTTTTGCCAATCCATTTATGTAAATATTAAAGAGTGTCGGTGAGATTGGCGAGCCCTGCGTCACCCCCCGCCCCTGTGGGAAGTATTTTGTTTGTTTGTCTCCAATTTTAACTGCACATTTGTTGTTTGTATACATTGATTTAATTACATCATATGTTTTCCCTCCTACCCCACTTTCGATAAGTTTCAGGAATAAACCGTCATGCCAGATGGAGTCGAAAGCCTTCTGGAAATCTACAAAGCATGCGTAGATTTTGCTTTTGTTATGGTGAACGTGTTTGTCAATTAGGGTCTGTAGGGTGAAGATATGATCGGATGTTCTATAGTTTGGCAGGAATCCAATTTGGCTTTTACTCAAGACATTGTGCTCCTCAAGGAAGTTTATAAGTCTTTTGTTTATGATGCTACAGAATACCTTCCCCAGGTTACTGTTTACACAGATGCCTCGATAGTTGTTTGGGTCGATTTTGTCCCCACTTTTGTATATGGGCGTTATGAGTCCTTTGTTCCAGATATCAGGGAAATAACCGACACTCAGAACCAAGTTGAAGAGTTTTAGGATAGCCAGTTTCATTTTGTTGTCTGTGTGTTTAATCATCTCGTTTAGTATGCCGTCTGTCCCGCAGGCTTTTCCTGGTCGCAGGTCCTTGAGTTTTTCAAGAAGTTCTTTTTCTGTTATTATGGCGTCCAGCGGGTTTTGGTTATCTTTTATGGCCATTTCTAGCTTTTCCAGTTTTTTGCATATTTGGTGTTGCTCTGGTCTTAGTGTTTTTTTCTGGTATAATTTTTCAAAGTGGTTTACCCATGTGTCCCCATTTTGAATGGCCAAATCGTCGTGTTGTTTTTTGTGTAGTGTTTTCAAGTTTTCCCAGAAACAATTGGAATCAATGGATTCCTCCATGGAGCTGAGTGTATTCTTAATATATTGCTCTTTTTTGGTTCTGAGTGTGTTTCTGTATTGTGTTAGTGTCTGACAATAAGTAAGGCGTAGTTCCTCGTTTTCTGGATGTCTGTGTTTTTGGTTTGATATTTTTCTAAGTATTTTCCTCATGTTATGGCAATCTCGGTCAAACCATTTTTCATAGTTTTTTGTTTTGGGTTTGTTCTTGCGAGCTTTCAAGTTTGCATTTGTTGCCAAATTATCAAAAATATTGTTTAGTTTACTAACTGCCCGGTTTACGCCTTCTTTATTGTGAGTGTATATGTTATCCAGAAAGGTGTCTAAGAGAGCTTGAGTTGATGCATTGCTAATTGTTTTCTGGTATTTTTCCGTGTCGTTTTTGGCCCATCTGTACGATTTTTTGGTGTTGTACAGTTTACTGGGTTGTGTTTCTATGTTGTTTGTTTCTGTCTTTTTGAGGAACATAGTAATTTGACTGTGATCTGACAGTGTTGTTTGTGGTTTGACTGTGAATGCTCTGAAAGAGGATGGGTCTAAGTCTGTAATCATATAGTCTACTGTGCTGCAGCCAAGAGGTGAGCAATAGGTCGATCTTCCGAGGAGGTCTCCTATGAACCTACCATTGACAATGTACAGACCCAGGTTTTGACAGAGCTGTAGTAGCTGTTTTCCGTTGGTATTTGACTGCTTGTCGCAGTTATGCCTGTATGGAAGGGAAGGGATGTCAAAGTGGTTATTCCCGAAAACGTAATTGTTTCCCTGATTATTGGTGAAGTCTGGTTCTTCGCCCGTTCTTGAATTGAGGTCCCCACAGATCAACACGTTCCCCTGGGCCTGGTATTGGATAATTTCCCCCTCCATGTTGGAGAAGGTGTCCTCTTTAAAGTACGGGGAATCGATTGGAGGGATATAAAGTGCGCAAATGTAAACATCTTGGGTGTTTGAGATAATCTCCCTCTCAAGTTTGAGCCACATATGGTTTTCGCCCTTTTTTATAAATTTGATGTAATTCTTAAGTTCTGTTTTAAACCAGATCAGTATGCCTCCGGAGTCTCTGCCTTGGGTTACGCTTGGTAATTTATTGGAGGGCACCACCAGCTCAGTGTACCCTTGGGGACAGCCAGTGTGTCCTTTTCCTTTATACCAAGTTTCCTGTAAAATGATAATATCTAGGTCTTTAGTTTCTTCTATGAACTCTGGGGTCCTACTTTTCACTTCTCGCAGTGAAGAGCGTAGACCTTGGATATTCCAGGTCGAAATATATAAGGATTTCATGTTAAGTTTGATCTTTTACTATGATAGGTTAAAGAGTGGTACGTGTTTGTCGTGTCTAAGTGTGGGAAAAAAAAGATCACATCAGTTGTCTACAAAAGTTAATACAATTTGGTTACAGTTCTTTCTATTAATTAGTCCTTGATCCATAAGGCGGAAGTAGATGCTGCTGCACATCTGCTTATTGTCTCTTAATGGATTGTTTCTGTCTGAGGTATTGCGTACGTCCTGTGCATCTCTCCCTCTGTCTGGCTGGGAGCAGTCCTATTCCCCTGTGGGACAGGAGTGGTGCAGGTCTGATATTGTTGTTTTGCATGGGGATCCTCTCTGGTCTCGGTTGGTGTGTTGGTGGTCCTTGTAGTGTTCCTGATATGTACCCCGCTGATCTCTGGTGGTCGGGGGGGGGTCCTCTTGGAGTCTGGGTATGGACCCGGTTAAAAGCGACGTCCTTCAGGGCTTTAGCAAGGATCGATATTCTTTGCCTTTGGATGTGGACGTGGTCGTAAAGACATTCCTCATCGAGGGTGGGGTGTTGGGCCAGGTGTACGTTGTGGTTTGATTCACAGTCTCTTGCTATGCTGGCATTTATCTCATGAATTGTGTTGTTGTTGAAGTCTGTTCTCGGCAATATTGTGGAAACAGTGATTCTAGTGTTTGGAAATGTACTGCTTGCTTTCCTAATCATTGCTCTGAGCGATGTTGCTACTTCTTTCTGTTGGGTCTTTAGGTCATTTGTGCCCGTGTGTATTATTATGTGTTGGGGGGAGCCTAATCTGGCTTTGGTCAGCCATCCCATGGCTCTGTTTGTTGTTGGGCACCAGATCTTTTCTACTTTACTTCTAGGGAATAGCTTTTTCTCCCATAGAAATTTCCCATTTGAGTCTATGAGTATTACGACGTCAGCCTTGTTTGTGTTTACTGTCTGGTGGCTTTCGCTTGGACTCATAGTGTGTGTGCTGGGCTGGGGTGTCTGGTGTGTGCGTACCTCTTGTGAGCGGCCCGCTTGTGGTTCCACGGTGGTGGGGGACGATTGCGAATCAGTATGCTGGTCGGTCTGTGTGGCACCCCTTGTATTGTGTGTCTGTTGCTTTTGTTCCGTGTGGGAGTGCGGCCGTTCCGTCCGGCTCTGTCTTGTCTTATCTCTAACCTCTGGTTGCTGGTCTAATGGTGTTTTCTCTCCTCTATGGCTCTCTTCTTTTTCCTGCAGCTCTTTCACCTGATTCCTAAGTAGATTCACCTGGTTCTCAAGTAGCTTCAGCTCTCTCTTGTGTCTCTCCCTCTCCTGATTTTGATTGTCATTCATTTTGAGGAAGTCCTCTCTAAGTTTAACCATCTCTATCTCTAATTGATTAAGTTTATCTTTTGGTTGTATCTGGCTGTGTGATCCCGGGGTATGTGTCTGGTCGGCCCTGGTAGGCTAACTCACTTCCTGGCTAGGCTGGTCGGCCCTGGAGGGCTCACTCACTTCCTGGCTATGCTGCTCTTCTCTTGGTGAGCTGGGAATGGTAGGGGGACTATGTGTGGCTTCCTCCCTGGTAGTTATGCTGGGGTTTGTCAGTTGTATCGTGTGGCTGTGGTTCCCCGGGGTTAGTGTCTGGTTTGAACTGTGTGGCTCGTTCACCTCCTGACCAGGCAGATTTTCTCCTGGTAAGTTGTCAATGTTGGGGGGAGTGCGGGCCACTCTGGGGCTGTTCCTTCCCCCCTCAGTGTCCTGAAGGCCGTTGCAAATTTGTCGAGGTTGCCTTGCACTAATATTGTCCCGGTATTGTACGCGTTGACCGTCGTAGTTGAACTGCCTCCTGGTGTGTTAATTTTCATTATGGACCCATTTGCGGTATTTTCTAGCTTAACATTGGTATAGTATGATTTTATTGCTGTGATCCAAGCCACTGGCTGATCTGAGTAGAAAATGAGGTTACTTTTTGTCCCATTGTTGTAACAGTCAGCAAAAAGTGTTTCTGGTTTTTCTCTCATCTGCTCATGCTTGATCGCTTTTATAGCTTTTTTTGCGGTGTTGGGGGGAATCTGGAAGCGGGGCTGTTGTGGATCTTCTGATTCGCTCATTTTTGGTAAAGTATTGTTGATCTTAGAATAAGCTTTTCTGGGGCCCTGGGTTTGGTGTTTCCCTCTCCCTGTTCGCGAACTTTCCCGGTCCCCCTCTCCGACCCCGTGGTCCCTGGGCCTCGGCTTCTGGGTTCACCCTTCTCAGGTCTGGGTCTGTGAGCCGCTGTTTCCCGGTGCCTTCGGGCTGTTCCCCTCCCCCTCAGAGGTCTCTGTGCCTCTGTCTCGGCCTGGCTCCTCGGGCCTTTCCCTGGCTTCAGTCCCTCCCTCCCTGGGCCCTGTACTCACAGTCTTGGTTTGCTTCTGGAAGCCTTCTGGTTGCTCCCCTTCTCCTCAGAGGTCTCTGGGCCTGGCTCCTCGGGCCTTTCCCGGGCTTTCTAGCCCAGCCGCCGCTCGGGTTGTGCCTCGTTCGCCGTTCGGGTGCTGGACTGCGGTCGTCGCTCGGGTGCTGGACTGCGGCCGTCGCTCGGGTGCTGGACTGCGGTCGTCGCTCGGGTGCTGGACTGCGGTCGTCGCTCGGGGTGCTGGACTGCGGCCGCCGATCGGGCCGTGTCTCATTCGCCGCTCGGGCTCCCCGAGTCACCTCGTTCCGGCTGCCGCTGCGTCTCCGTGCGGCCTCCCCGACTCGCCTCGTTTCCCGAAGCGGCCTCCCCGAGTCTCCTCACTCCGGCTGCCGCTGCGTCTCCGTGCGGCCTTCGCGCCTCGGTTCCCGATGCGGCCGAGTCACCTCGCTTCTGCTGCTGCTGTGGCCCCGTTTGGTTTTTTTCCCTTATTTCTTTTTTTTTTCTTTGGCTTCCTTTGGTGGTCTTTTCCTTCCTTACTTAATCTAGACTAAACTAAACTTAAACTTAACTAAACAAACTAAACTAACTTAACTAGAACTAAATTTAACTTTAAAACCTTTTCAAACTTGAAATGAACCTTTTTTTTCCCCACTCAAACACTAAAAACACCCCCGCACACAGTGACCCCCCGCACACAGTGACCGTTCGCACACAGTGACACCCCGCACACAGTGACACCCCGCACACAGTGACGCCCCCGCACACAGTGACACCCCGCACACAGTGACCCCCCGCACACAGTGACGCCGCCGCACACAGTGACCCCCCCATACACAGTGACCCCCTGCACACAGTGACCCCCCGCACACAGTGACCCCTCGCACACAGTGACCCCCCCGCACACAGTGACCCCCCCGCACACAGTGACCCCCCCGCACACAGTGACCCCCACGCACACAGTGACCCCCCCGCACACAGTGACCCCCCCGCACACAGTGACCCCCCGCACACAGTGACCCCCCCCGCACACAGTGACCCCCCGCACTCAATTTTGACCCCCACACACAGTGACCCCCCGCACACAGTGACACCCCGCACACAGTGACCCCCCCCGCACACAGCGACCCCCCGCACACAGCGACCCACCGCACACAGCGACCCCCCGCACACAGCGACCCCCCCGCACATTGACCCCCCGCACACAGTGACACCCCCGCACATAGTGACCTCCCCGCACACATTGACGCTCCCGCACACAGTGACGCCCCGCACACAGTGACCCCCCGCACACAGTGACCCCCCGCACACAGTGACTCCCCCGCACACAGTGACCCCCCGCACACAGCGACCAACCGCACACAGCGACCAACCGCACACAGCGACCCCCCGCACACAGCGACCCCCCGCACATTGACCCCCCGCACACAGTGACACCCCCGCACATAGTGACCTCCCCGCACACATTGACGCTCCCGCACACAGTGACGCCCCGCACACAGTGACCCCCCGCACACAGTGACCCCCCGCACACAGTGACTCCCCCGCACACAGTGACCCCCCGCACACAGCGACCAACCGCACACAGTGACCCCCCCCGCACACAGTGACCCCCCCCGCACACAATGACCCCCCCGCACACTGTGACCTCCCCGCACACAGTGAACCCCCCGCACACAGTGACCCCCCGCACACAGTGACCCCCCGCACACAGTGACCTCCCTCACACAGTGACCTCCCTCACACAGTGACCTCCCTCACACAGTGACCCCCCGCACACAGTGACCCCCCGCACACAGTGACCCGGCAAACAGTGACCAAACTCACACACAGTGACCCCCCGCACACAGTGACCCCCCGCACACAGTGACCCCCGCACACAGTGACCCCCGCACACAGTGACCCCCCGCACTCAGTGACCCCCGCACACAGTGACCCCCCGCACAGTGACCCCCCGCACACAGTGACGACCCGCACACAATGACCCCCCGCACACAGTGACCAACCTCACACACAGTGACCCCCCGCACAGTGATCCCACCCACACTCAGTGACCCCTGCACACAGTGACCCCCTCGCACACAGTTACGCCCGCACACAGTGACCCCCCGCACACAGTGACCCCGCACACAGTGACCCCACGCACACAGTGACCCCCCCGACCACAGTGACCCCCCTGCTCACAGTGACCCCCGCACACAGTGACCCCTGCACACAGTGATCCCCCACACACAGTGACCCCCGCACACAGTGACCCCCCCACGCACAGTGAACCCCCCGCAAACAGTGATCCCCCGCACACAGTGACCCCCCCACCCACAGTGACGCCCCCCGCTCACCGTGACACACCGCACACAGTGACAACCCCCGCACATTGACCCCCTCCCGCACACAGTGACCCCCCCGCGCACAAAGACCGCCCGCACACAGTGACACCCCGCACACAGTGACCCCGCACACAGTGACCCCGCACACAGTGACCCCGCACACAGTGACCCCCCGCACACAGTGACACCCCGCACACAGTGACAAACGCTGCACAGTGACACGCCCCCGCACACAGTGACCAGCCCCTGCACACAAAGACCGCACGCACACAGTGACACCCCGCACACAGTGACCCCGCACACAGTGACCCCTCCGCACACAGTGACCGCCCGCACAGTGACCGACCGCAAACAGTGACCCCCGCAGACAGTGACACACAGTGACACCCCGTACACAGTGACCCCCCCGCACACAGTGACCCCCCCGCACATACTGACACCCCCGCACACAGTGACCACTCCGCACACAGTCAACCCCCGCACACAGTGACACCGCGCACACATTGACATCCCCCGCAAACAGTGACCCCCCGCACACAGTGACCCCGCACACAGTGACCACCCCGCACACAGTGACCCCCCGCACACAGTGACCCCCCCGCACACAGTGACCACACCGTACACAGTGACACCCCGCACACAGTGACACCGCCGCACGCAGTGACCCCCCGCACACTGTGACCCCCCGCACACAGTGACCCTCCGCACACAGTGACACCCCGCACACAGTGACACCGCCGCACGCAGTGACCCCCCTCACAATGTGACCGCCCGCACACATTGACCCGCCCGCACACAGTGACCACCTGCACACAGTGACTCCTCACGCACACTGTGACCCCCACACACAGTGACCCCCCCGCACACAGTGACACCCCCGCACACAGTGACACCCCCGCACACAGTGACACCCCCGCACGCAGTGACCCCCCGCACACAGTGACACCTCCGCACACAGTGACCCCCCGCACACAGTGACCCCCCGCACACAGTGACCCCCCGCACACAGTGACACCTCCGCACACAGTGACACCCCGCACACAGTGACCACACCGTACACAGTGACACCCCGCACACAGTGACACCGCCGCACGCAGTGACCCCCAGCACACTGTGACCCCCCGCACACAGTGACCCCCCGCACACTGTGACCCCCCGCACACTGTGACCCCCCGCACACAGTGACACCTCCGCACAAAGTGACCCCCCGCAAACAGTGACCACACCGTACACAGTGACACCCCGCACACAGTGACCCCCGCACACAGTGACCCCTCCGCACACAGTGACCGCACGCACACAGTGACCGACCGCAAACAGTGACCCCCGCACATAGTGACACCCCGCACACAGTGACCCCCGCACACAGTGACCCCCGCACACAGTGACCCCCGCACACAGTGACCCCCGCACAAAGTGACCCCCCGCACACAGTGACCCCCCCGCACACAGTGACCCCCCGCACACAGTGACCCCCAGCACACTGTGACCCCCCGCACACAGTGACCCCCGCACAAAGTGACCCCCCGCACACAGTGACCCCATATACAGTGAGCCCCCCGCACACAGTGACCGACCGCAAACAGTGACCCCCGCACACAGTGACACACAGTGACACCCCGCACACTGTGACCACCCGCACACAGTGTCCCCCCCCACAAATTGACACCCCGTACACAGTGATCCCCCGCACACAGTGACCCCCCGCACACATTGACACTCCCGCGCACAGTGACCCCCACGCACACAATGACACACCCGCACACAGTGACCCCTCGTACACATTGACCCCCCCGCAGACAGTGACCACCCCGCAGACAGTGACCACCCCGCAGACAGTGACCCCCACACACACAGTGACCCCCCCGCACACAGTAACCCCCGCACACACTGTGACCCTCCGCACACATTGACCCCCCGCACACAGTGACCCCCCGCACACAGTGACACCCCGCACACAGTGACACCCCGCACACAGTGACCCCCCCGCACACAGTGACCCCCCGCACATGTTGACACTCCCGCACACAGAGACCCCCACGCACACACGGACCCCCCGCACAGCCGCACACAGTGACCCCCCCGCACACAGTGACCCCCCGCACGCAGTGACCCCCCCGCACACAGTAACCGCCGCACACAGTGACCCCCCCGCACACAGTGACCCCCCGCACACAGTGACCCCCCCGCACACAGTGACCACCCCGCAGACAGTGACCCCCACACACACAGTGACCCCCCCGCACACCGTAACCCCCGCACACTCAGTGACCCGCCGCACACGGTGACCCCCCCACTCACAGTGACCCCCCCGCACACAGTGGCCCCCCGCACACAGTGACCCCCCGCACACAGTGACCCACCGCACACACTGACACCCCACACACACTGACCCCCCGCACAGCCGCACACAGTGACCCCCTCGCACACAGTGACCCCCCTGCACACAGTGACTCCCTCCGCACACAGTGACGCCCCCGCACACAGTGACCCCCTGCACACAGTGACCCCCCGCACACAGTGATCCCCCGCACACAGTGACCCCGCACACAGTGACCCCCCGCACACAGTGACCCCCCGCACACAGTGAATCCCCCGCTCACAGTGACCCCACCGCAAACAGAGAACCCCCGCACACAGTGACCCCCGCACACAGTGACACCCCGCACACAGTGACACCCCGCACACAGTGACCCCCCGCACACAGTGACCCGCCCACACACAGTGACCCCCCCGCACACAGTGACCCCTGCACACAGTGACCCCCCCGCACACAGTGACCCCCCCACATAGTGACCGCCCGTACACAGTGACCCCCCCGCTCACAGTGACCCCCGCATACAGTGACCCCCCCACATAGTGACCGCCCGTACACAGTGACCCCCCCGCACACAGTGACCTCCCGCACACAGTGACCCCCCGCACACAGTGACCCCCCCGCACACAGTGTCCCCCCAGACACAGTGACACCCCGCACAGTGACCCCCTACACACAGTGACCCCCGCACACAGTGACCCACGCCGCACACAGTGACCCCCGCACACAGTGACACCCCCGCACACAGTGACGCCCACACATAGTGCCCCCCCCGCACCCATTGACACCCTCGCACACAGTGCCCCCCCGCACACAGTGACCCACCGCACACACTGACCCCCCGCACAGCCGCACACAGTGACCCCCCCGCACACAGTGACCCCCCCGCACACAGTGACTCCCTCCGCACACAGTGACCCCCCCGCACACAGTGACCCCCCGCACACAGTGACCCCCCCGCACACAGTGACCCCCGCACACAGTGACCCCCCGCACACTGTGACCCCCGCACAAAGTGACCCCCCGCACACAGTGACCCCATACACAGTGAGCCCCCCGCACACAGTGACCGACCGCAAACAGAGACCCCCGCACACAGTGACACACAGTGACACCCCGCACACTGTGACCACCCGCACACAGTGACCCCCCCCGCACACAGTGACCCCCCCGCACACAGTGTCCCACCGCACACAGTGACAACCCCGCACAGTGACACCCCCGCACACAGTGACCCCTCGTACACAGTGACCACCCCGCACACAGTGACACCCCGCACACAGTGACCCCCCCGCACACAGTGACCCCCCCCACAAAGTGACACGCCGTACACAGTGATCCCCCGCGCACAGTGACCCCACCGCACACAGTGATCCCCGCACACAGTGACCCCCCCGCACACAGTGACGCCCCCGCACACAGTGACCCCCCGCACACATTGACACTCCTGCGCACAGTGACCCCCACGCACACAATGACACACCCGCACACAGTGACCCCTCGTACACAGTGACCCCCACGCAGACAGTGACCACCCCGCAGACAGTGACCCCCACACACACAGTGACCCCCCCGCACACAGTAACCCCCGCACACACTGTGAACCTCCGCACACAGTGACCCCCCCGCACACAGTAACCCCCGCACACAGTGACCCCCCGCACACATTGACAATCCCGCACACTGTGACCCCCACGCACACAATGACACACCCGCACTCAGTGACCCCTCGTACACAGTGACCCCCCCGCACACAGTGACCACCCCGCAGACAGTGACCCCCACACACACAGTGACCCCCCCGCAAACAGTAACCCCCGCACACACTGTGACCCCCCGCACACAGTGACCCCCCCGCACACAGTGACCCCCCCGCACACAGTGACCCACCGCACACACTGATACCCCGCACACACTGACCCCCCACACAGCAGCACACAGTGACCCCCCCGCACACAATGACCCCCCGCACACAGTGACCCCCCGCACACAGTGACCCACCGCACACACTGACCACCCGCACAGCCGCACACAGTGTTCCCCCGCACACAGTGACCCCCCCGCACACAGTAGCTCCCCGCACACAGTGATCCCCCGCACACAGTGACCCCGCACACCGTGACCCCCCGCACACCGTGACCCCCCGCACACAGTGACCCCCCCGCACACAGTGACCCCACCGCAAACAGAGAATCCCCGCACACAGTGACCCCCGCACACAGTGACCCCCGCACACAGTGACCCCCCGCACACAGTGACACACCGCACACAGTGACACCCTGCACACAGTGATCCCCCCGCACACAGTGACCCCCCGCACATATTGACACTCCCGCACACAGAGACCCCCACGCACACATGGACCCCCCGCACAGCCGCACACAGTGACCCCCCCGCACATAGTGACCACCCCGCAGACAGTGACCCCCACACACACAGTGACCCCCCCGCACACAGTAACCCCCGCACACACTGTGACCCGCCGCACACAGTGACCCCCCCCGCTCACAGTGACCCCCCCCGCTCACAGTGACCCCCCCGCACACAGTGGCACCCCGCACACAGTGACCCGCCGCACACAGTGACCCACCGCACACACTGACACCCCACACACACTGACGCCCCGCACAGCCGCACACAGTGACCCCCCCGCACACAATGACCCCCCGCACACAGTTACCCCCCTGCACACAGTGACTCCCTCCGCACACAGTGACGCCCCCGCACACAGTGACCCCCTGCACACAGTGACCCCCCCGCACACAGTGATCCGCCGCACACAGTGACCTACCGCACACACTGACCCCCTGCACAGCCGCACACAGTGATCCCACGCACACAGTGACCCCACCGCACCCAGTGACCCCACCGCAGACAGTGACCCCCCGCACACAGTGATCCCCCGCACACAGTGACCCCGCACACAGTAACCCCCCGCACACAGTGACCCCCCGCACACAGCGACCCCCCCGCTCACAGTGACCCCACCGCAAACAGAGAACACCCGCACACAGTGACCCCCCGCACACAGTGACCCCCCGCACACAGTGACACCCCGCACACAGTGACACCCCCACACACAGTGACCCCCCGCACACAGTGACACCCCGCACACAGTGACCCCCCGCACACAGTGACCCCCCCCGCACACAGTGACCCCCCCACATAGTGACCGCCCATACACAGTGACCCCACCGCACACAGTGACCTCCGCATACAGTGACCCCCCCACATAGTGACCGCCCGTACACAGTGACCCCCGCACACAGTGACCTCCCGCACACAGTGACCCCCCGCACACAGTGACCTCCCCGCACACAGTGTCCCCCCACACACAGTGACCCCCCCGCACACAGTGACCCCCCGCACACAGTGACACCCCGCACAGTGACCCCCTACACACAGTGACCCCCGCAAACAGTGACCCACGCCGCACACAGTGACCCCCGCACACAGTGACACCCCCGCACACAGTGACGCCCACACATAGTGCCCCCCCCGCAGCCAGTGACACCCTCGCACACAGTGCCCCCCCGCACACAGTGACCCACCGCACACACTGACCCCCCGCACAGCCGCACACAGTGACCCCCCCGCACACAGTGACCCCCGCACACAGTGACCCCCGCACACAGTGACCCCCGCACACAGAGACCCCTCGCACACAGTGACCCCCCCGCACACAGTGACCCCCCCGCACACAGTGATCCCCCGCACACACTGACCCCCTGCACAGCCGCACACAGTGACCCCACCGCACACAGTGACCCCACCGCAGACATTGACCCCCCGCACACAGTAACCCCCCGCACACAGTGATCCCCCGCACACAGTGATCCCCCGCACACACTGACCCCCTGCACAGCCGCACACAGTGAACCCACCGCACACAGTGACCCCACCGCAGACAGTGACCCCCCGCACACAGTAACCCCCCGCACACAGTGACCCCCCCGCACACAGTGACCCCCCGCACACAGTGATCCCCCGCACACAGTGATCCCCCGCACACAGTGCCCCCGAACAAAGTGACCCCCCGCTCACAGTGACCCCCCGCATACAGTGACCCCCCGCACACTGTGACCCCCCGACATAGTGACCCCGCACGCAGTGACCTCCCGCACACAGTGACCCTCTTCGCACACAGTAACCCCCCGCACACAGTGACCCCCCGCACACAGTGACCCCCCGCACACAGTGACCCCCCGCACACAGTGACCCCCCGCACACAGTGACCCCCCGCACACAGTGACCCCCCGCACACAGTGATCACCCGCACACAGTGACCCCCCGCACACAGTGACCCCGCACACAGTGACCCCCCGCACACAGTGACCCCCCGCACACAGTGACCCCCCGCACACAGTGACCCCGCACACAGTGACACCCCCGCACACAGTGACCCCCCGCACACAGTGACCGCTCGCACACAGTGACCCCCCGCACACAGTGACCCCCCCGCACACAGTGACCTCCCCCGCACACAGTGACCCCGCACACAGTGACCCCCCGCACACAGTGACTCCCCCGCACACAGTGACCCCCCGCACACAGTGACCCCCCGCACACAATGACCGCCCGCACACAGTGACACCCCGCACACAGTGACCCCCCCGCACACAGTGACCCCCCCGCACACAGTGACCCCCCGCACACAGTGACCCCCCGCACACTGTGACCCCCCCGCAAACAGTGACCCCCCCGCAAACAGTGACCCCCCCGCAAACAGTGACCCCCCCGCAAACAGTGACCCCCCGCACACAGTGGCCCCCCGCACACAGTGACACCCCGCACACAGTGACCCCCCGCACACAGTGACCCCCCCGCACACTGTGACCCCCCGCACACAGTGACCCCCCCTCACACAGTGACCCCCCGCACACAGTGACACCCCGCACACAGTGACCCCCCGCACACAGTGACCCCCCCGCACACAGTGACCCCCCCTCACACAGTGACCCCCCGCACACAGTGACACCCCGCACACAGTGACCCCCACGCACACAGTGACCCCCCCTCACACAGTGACCCCCCGCACACAGTGACCCCCCGCACACAGTGACCCCCCCGCACACAGTGACCCCCCCTCACACAGTGACCCCCCGCACACAGTGACACCCCGCACACAGTGACCCCCCGCACACAGTGACACCCCGCACACAGTGGCCCCCCCGCACACAGTGACACCCCCGCACACAGTGACCCCCCCGCACACAGTGACCCCCCCGCACACAGTGACCCCCCCGCACACAGTGACCCCCCCGCACACAGTGACACCTCCGCACACAGTGACCCCCTCGCACACAGTGACCCCCCGCACACAGTGACCCCTCGTACACAGTGACACCCCCGCACACAGTGACCCCCCCCGCACACAGTGACCCCCCGCACACAGTGACCCCCCCCGCACACAGAGACCCCCCCGCACACAGTGACCCCCCGCACACAGTGACCCCCCCGCTTACAGTGACCCCCACGCACACAGTGACCCCCCCGCACACAGTGACCCCCACGCACACAGTGACCCCCCCGCACACAGTGACCTCCCCGCACACAGTGACGCCCCGCACACAGTGACCCCCCGCACACAGCGACCAACCGCACACAGCGACCCCCCGCACACAATGACTCCCCCGCACACAATGACCCCCCGCACACAATGACCCCCCGCGCACAGTGACCCCCCCGCGCACTGTGACCCCCCCGCACACTGTGACCCCCCCGCACACTGTGACCCCCCCGCACACTGTGACCCCCCCGCACACAGTGACCCCCCCGCACACAGTGACCCCCCCGCACACAGTGACCCCCCGCACACAGCGACCAACCGCACACAGCGACCCCCCGCACACAGTGACCCCCCGCACTCAGTGACCCCCGCACACAGTGACCCCCCGCAGAGTGACCCCCCGCACACAGTGACACTCGCACACAGTGACCCCCCGCACACAGTGACCCCCGCACACAGTGACCCCGCACACAGTGACCCCCTGCACACAGTGATCCCGCACACTGTGACCCCCCGCACACAGTGAGCCCCCCGCACAGTGACCCCGCACACAGTGACCCCCGCACACAGTGACCCCCCGCACACAGTGACCCCCCGCACACAGTGACCCCCCGCACACAGTGACCCCCGCACACAGAGACCCCCCGCACACAGTGACACCCCCGCACACAGTGACCCCCGCACACAGTGACACCCCCGCACACAGTGACCCCCGCACACAGTGACACCCCCGCACACAGTGGCCACCCGCACATAGTGACCCCCCACACACAGTGACCTCCACGCACACAGGGACCCCCCCGCACACAGTGACCCCCCGCACACAGTGACCCCCCGCACACAATGACCCACCCCGCACTCAGTGACACCCCGCACACAGTGACCCCCCGCTAACAGTGACCTCCCGCACACAATGACACCCCCGCACACAGTGACCCCCCGCACACAGTGACCGCTCGCACAGAGTGACACCCCGCACACAGTGACACCCCGCACACAGTGACACCCCGCACACAGTGACACCCCGCACACAGTGACCCCCCGCACACAGTGACCCCCCCGCACACAGTGACCTCCCGCACACAATGACACCCCCGCACACAGTGACCCCCCCGCACACAGCGACCAACCGCACACAGCGACCCCCCGCACACAGTGACCCCCCCGCACACAGTGACCCCCCACACACAGTGACCCCCCGCACACAGTGACCCCCCGCACACAGTGACCCCCCGCACTCAGTGACCCCCGCACACAGTGACCCCCCGCAGAGTGACCCCCCGCACACAGTGACACTCGCACACAGTGACCCCCCGCACACAGTGACCCCCGCACACAGTGACCCCGCACACAGTGACCCCCTGCACACAGTGATCCCGCACACTGTGACCCCCCGCACACAGTGAGCCCCCCGCACAGTGACCCCGCACACAGTGACCCCCGCACACAGTGACCCCCCGCACACAGTGACCCCCCGCACACAGTGACCCCCGCACACAGAGACCCCCCGCACACAGTGACACCCCCGCACACAGTGACCCCCGCACACAGTGACACCCCCGCACACAGTGGCCACCCGCACATAGTGACCCCCCACACACAGTGACCCCCCGCACACAGTGACCCCCCGCACACAATGACCCACCCCGCACTCAGTGACACCCCGCACACAGTGACCCCCCGCTAACAGTGACCTCCCGCACACAATGACACCCCCGCACACAGTGACCCCCCGCACACAGTGACCGCTCGCACAGAGTGACACCCCGCACACAGTGACACCCCGCACACAGTGACACCCCGCACACAGTGACACCCCGCACACAGTGACCCCCCGCACACAGTGACCCCCCCGCACACAGTGACCCCCCGCACACAATGACACCCCCGCACACAGTGACCCCCCGCACACAGTGACCGCTCGCACACAGTGACACCCCGCACACAGTGACACCCCGCACACAGTGACGCCCCCGCACACAGTGACACCCCGCACACAGTGACACCCCGCACACAGTGACGCCCCCGCACACAGTGACCCCCCCGTACACAGTGACCCCCTGCACACAGTGACCCCCTGCACACAGTGACCCCCCGCACACAGTGACCCCTCGCACACAGTGACCCCCCCGCACACAGTGACTCCCACGCACACAGTGACCCCCCCGCACACAGTGACCCCCCCCGCACACAGTGACCCCCCGCACACAGTGACCCCCCCCGCACACAGTGACCCCCCGCACTCAATTTTGACCCCCACACACAGTGACCCCCCGCACACAGTGACAGCCCCGCACACAGTGACCCCCCGCACACAGTGACCCCTCGCACACAGTGACACCCCGCACACAGCGACCCACCGCACACAGCGACCCCCCGCACAGTGACCCCCCGCACACAGTGACGACCCGCACACAATGACCCCCGCACACAGTGACCAACCTCACACACAGTGACCCCCCGCTCAGTGATCCCACCCACACTCAGTGACCCCTGCACACAGTGACCCCCTCGCACACAGTTACGCCCGCACACAGTGACCCCCTGCACACAGTGACCCCGCACAGAGTGACCCCACGCACACAGTGACCCCCCCGACCACAGTGACCCCCCTGCTCACAGTGACACCCCGCACACAGTGACCCCCCTCACAATGTGACCGCCTGCACACATTGACCCGCCCGCACACAGTGACCACCTGCACACAGTGACTCCTCACGCACACTGTGACCCCCACACACAGTCACCCCCCCGCACACAGTGACACCCCCGCACACAGTGACACCCCCGCACGCAGTGACCCCCCGCACACTGTGACCCCCCGCACACAGTGACCCCCCGCACACAGTGACACCTCCGCACACAGTGACACCCCGCACACAGTGACCACACCGTACACAGTGACACCCCGCACACAGTGACACCGCCGCACGCAGTGACCCCCCGCACACTGTGACCCCCCGCACACAGTGACCCCCCGCACACAGTGACACCTCCGCACAAAGTGACCCCCCGCAAACAGTGACCACACCGTACACAGTGACACCCCGCACACAGTGACCCCCGCACACAGTGACCCCTCCGCACACAGTGACCGCACGCACACAGTGACCGACCGCAAACAGTGACCCCCGCACACAGTGACGCCCCCGCACACAGTGACCCCCCCGTACACAGTGACCCCCTGCACACAGTGACCCCCTCGCACATAGTGACCCCTCGCACACAGTGACCCCCCCGCACACAGTGACCCCCACGCACACAGTGACCCCCCCGCACACAGTGACCCCCCCCGCACACAGTGACCCCCCGCACACAGTGACCCCCCGCACTCAATTTTGACCCCCACACACAGTGACCCCCCACACACAGTGACACCCCCGCACACAGTGACCCCCCGCACACAGTGACCCCCCGCACACAGTGACCCCCCGCACACAGTGACCCCCCGCACACAGTGACCCCTCGCACACAGTGACACCCCGCACACAGTGACCCCCCCGCACACAGCGACCCCCCGCACACAGCGACCCACCGCACACAGCGACCCCCCGCACATTGACCCCCCGCACACAGTGACCCCCCCGCACATAGTGACCTCCCCGCACACAGTGACGCTCCCGCACACAGTGACGCCCCGCACACAGTGACCCCCCGCACATAGTGACCCCCCGCACACAGTGACTCCCCCGCACACAGTGACCCCCCGCACACAGCGACCAACCGCACACAGTGACCCCCCCGCACACAGTGACCCCCCCGCACACAGTGACCCCCCCGCACACTGTGACCTCCCCGCACACAGTGAACCCCCCGCACACAGTGACCCCCCGCACACAGTGACCCCCCGCACACAGTGACCCCCCGCACACAGTGACCCCCCGCACACAGTGACCTCCCTCACACAGTGACCTCCCTCACACAGTGACCTCCCTCACACAGTGACCCCCCGCACACAGTGACCCCCCGCACATAGTGACCCCCTGCACACAGTGACCCGGCAAACAGTGACCAAACTCACACACAGTGACCCCCCGCACACAGTGACCCCCGCACACAGTGACCCCCCGCACTCAGTGACCCCCGCACACAGTGACCCCCCGCACAGTGACCCCCCGCACACAGTGACGACCCGCACACAATGACCCCCCGCACACAGTGACCAACCTCACACACAGTGACCCCCCGCACAGTGATCCCACCCACACTCAGTGACCCCTGCACACAGTGACCCCCTCGCACACAGTTACGCCCGCACACAGTGACCCCCTGCACACAGTGACCCCGCACACAGTGACCCCACGCACACAGTGACCCCCCCGACCACAGTGACCCCCCCGACCACAGTGACCCCCCTGCTCACAGTGACCCCCGCACACAGTGACCCCTGCACACAGTGATCCCCCACACACAGTGACCCCCGCACACAGTGACCCCCCCACCCACAGTGACGCCCCCCGCTCACCGTGACACACCGCACACAGTGACAACCCCCGCACATTGACCCCCTCCCGCACACAGTGACCCCCCCGCGCACAAAGACCGCCCGCACACAGTGACACCCCGCACACAGTGACCCCGCACACAGTGACCCCGCACACAGTGACCCCCCGCACACAGTGACCCCCCGCACACAGTGACAAACGCTGCACAGTGACACGCCCCCGCACACAGTGACCAGCCCCTGCACACAGTGACCCCGCACACAGTGACCCCCCCACACACAAAGACCGCCCGCACACAGTGACACCCCGCACACAGTGACCCCGCACACAGTGACCCCTCCGCAAACAGTAACCGCCCGCACAGTGACCGACCGCAAACAGTGACCCCCGCAGACAGTGACACACAGTGACACCCCGTACACAGTGACCCCCCCGCACACAGTGACCCCCCCGCACATACTGACACCCCCGCACACAGTGACCACTCCGCACACAGTCAACCCCCGCACACAGTGACACCGCGCACACATTGACATCCCCCGCAAACAGTGACCCCCCGCACACAGTGACCCCGCACACAGTGACCACCCCGCACACAGTGACCCCCCGCACACAGTGACCCCCCCGCACACAGTGACCCCCCTCACAATGTGACCGCCCGCACACATTGACCCGCCCGCACACAGTGACCACCTGCACACAGTGACTCCTCACGCACACTGTGACCCCCACACACAGTGACCCCCCCGCACACAGTGACACCCCCGCACACAGTGACACCCCCGCACACAGTGACACCCCCGCACACAGTGACCCCCCGCACACTGTGACCCCCCGCACACAGTGACCCCCCGCACACAGTGACACCTCCGCACACAGTGACACCCCGCACACAGTGACCACACCGTACACAGTGACACCCCGCACACAGTGACACCGCCGCACGCAGTGACCCCCCGCACACTGTGACCCCCCGCACACAGTGACCCCCCGCACACAGTGACACCTCCGCACAAAGTGACCCCCCGCACACAGTGACCGCACGCACACAGTGACCGACCGCAAACAGTGACCCCCGCACATAGTGACACCCCCGCACACAGTGACACCCGCACACAGTGACCCCCTGCACACAGTGACCCCCCGCACACAGTGACACCCCGCACACAGTGACCCCCCGCACACAGTGACCCCCCCGCACACAGTGACACCTCCGCACACAGTGACACCCCCGCACACAGTGACACCCCCGCACACAGTGACTCCCCGCACACAGTGACCCCCCCCGCACACAGTGACACCCCCGCACACAGTGACCCCCCGCACACTGTGACCCCCCGCACACAGTGACCCCCCGCACACAGTGACACCTCCGCACACAGTGACACCCCGCACACAGTGACCACACCGTACACAGTGACACCCCGCACACAGTGACACCGCCGCACGCAGTGACCCCCCGCACACTGTGACCCCCCGCACACAGTGACCCCCCGCACACAGTGACACCTCCGCACAAAGTGACCCCCCGCACACAGTGACCGCACGCACACAGTGACCGACCGCAAACAGTGACCCCCGCACACAGTGACACCCCGCACACAGTGACACCGCCGCACGCAGTGACCCCCCGCACACTGTGACCCCCCGCACACAGTGACCCCCCGCACACAGTGACCCCCCCGCACACAGTGACCCCCCCGCACACAGTGACACCTCCGCACAAAGTGACCCCCCGCAAACAGTGACCACACCGTACACAGTGACACCCCGCACACAGTGACCCCCGCACACAGTGACCCCTCCGCACACAGTGACCGCACGCACACAGTGACCGACCGCAAACAGTGACCCCCGCACATAGTGACACCCCGCACACAGTGACACCCGCACACAGTGACGCCCCCGCACACAGTGACCCCCCCGTACACAGTGACCCCCCCGTACACAGGGACCCCCCCGTACACAGTGACCCCCCGCACACAGTGACCCCTCGCACACAGTGACCCCCCCGCACACAGTGACCCCCCCGCACACAGTGACCCCCCCGCACACAGTGACCCCCCCGCACACAGTGACCCCCACGCACACAGTGACCCCCCCGCACACAGTGACCCCCCCCGCACACAGTGACCCCCCGCACACAGTGACCCCCCGCACTCAATTTTGACCCCCACACACAGTGACCCCCCCGCACACAGTGACCCCCCCGCACACAGTGACACCCCCGCACACAGTGACCCCCCGCACACAGTGACCCCCCGCACACAGTGACCCCCCGCACACAGTGACCCCCCGCACACAGTGACCCCTCGCACACAGTGACACCCCGCACACAGTGACCCCCCCGCACACAGCGACCCCCCGCACACAGCGACCCACCGCACACAGCGACCCCCCGCACACAGCGACCCCCCGCACACAGTGACACCTCCGCACACAGTGACCCCCCCGCACATTGACCCCCCGCACACAGTGACCCCCCCGCACACAGTGACCCCCCCGCACATAGTGACCTCCCCGCACACAGTGACGCTCCCGCACACAGTGACGCCCCGCACACAGTGACCCCCCGCACACAGTGACCCCCCGCACACAGTGACTCCCCCGCACACAGTGACCCCCCGCACACAGCGACCAACCGCACACAGTGACCCCCCCGCACACAGTGACCCCCCCGCACACAGTGACCCCCCCGCACACAGTGACCCCCCCGCACACAGTGACCCCCCCGCACACTGTGACCTCCCCGCACACAGTGAACCCCCCGCACACAGTGACCCCCCGCACACAGTGACCCCCCGCACACAGTGACCTCCCTCACACAGTGACCTCCCTCACACAGTGACCTCCCTCACACAGTGACCCCCCGCACACAGTGACCCCCCGCACACAGTGACCCCCCGCACACAGTGACCCCCCGCACACAGTGACCCCCCGCACACAGTGACCCGGCAAACAGTGACCAAACTCACACACAGTGACCCCCCGCACACAGTGACCCCCCGCACACAGTGACCCCCCGCACTCAGTGACCCCCGCACACAGTGACCCCCCGCACAGTGACCCCCCGCACACAGTGACGACCCGCACACAATGACCCCCCGCACACAGTGACCAACCTCACACACAGTGACCCCCCGCACAGTGATCCCACCCACACTCAGTGACCCCTGCACACAGTGACCCCCTCGCACACAGTTACGCCCGCACACAGTGACCCCCTGCACACAGTGACCCCGCACACAGTGACCCCACGCACACAGTGACCCCCCCGACCACAGTGACCCCCCTGCTCACAGTGACCCCCGCACACAGTGACCCCCGCACACAGTGATCCCCCACACACAGTGACCCCCGCACACAGTGACCCCCCCACCCACAGTGACGCCCCCCGCTCACCGTGACACACCGCACACAGTGACAACCCCCGCACATTGACCCCCTCCCGCACACAGTGACCCCCCCGCGCACAAAGACCGCCCGCACACAGTGACACCCCGCACACAGTGACCCCGCACACAGTGACCCCGCACACAGTGACCCCGCACACAGTGACCCCCCGCACACAGTGACACCCCGCACACAGTGACAAACGCTGCACAGTGACACGCCCCCGCACACAGTGACCAGCCCCTGCACACAGTGACCCCGCACACAGTGACCCCCCCACACACAAAGACCGCCCGCACACAGTGACACCCCGCACACAGTGACCCCGCACACAGTGACCCCTCCGCACACAGTAACCGCCCGCACAGTGACCGACCGCAAACAGTGACCCCCGCAGACAGTGACACACAGTGACACCCCGTACACAGTGACCCCCCCGCACACAGTGACCCCCCCGCACATACTGACACCCCCGCACACAGTGACCACTCCGCACACAGTCAACCCCCGCACACAGTGACACCGCGCACACATTGACATCCCCCGCAAACAGTGACCCCCCGCACACAGTGACCCCGCACACAGTGACCACCCCGCACACAGTGACCCCCCGCACACAGTGACCCCCCCGCACACAGTGACCCCCCTCACAATGTGACCGCCCGCACACATTGACCCGCCCGCACACAGTGACCACCTGCACACAGTGACTCCTCACGCACACTGTGACCCCCACACACAGTGACCCCCCCGCACACAGTGACACCCCCGCACACAGTGACACCCCCGCACACAGTGACACCCCCGCACGCAGTGACCCCCCGCACACAGTGACACCTCCGCACACAGTGACACCCCGCACACAGTGACCACACCGTACACAGTGACACCCCGCACACAGTGACACCGCCGCACGCAGTGACCCCCCGCACACTGTGACCCCCCGCACACTGTGACCCCCCGCACACAGTGACCCCCCGCACACAGTGACACCTCCGCACAAAGTGACCCCCCGCAAACAGTGACCACACCGTACACAGTGACCCCCGCACACAGTGACCCCTCCGCACACAGTGACCGCACGCACACAGTGACCGACCGCAAACAGTGACCCCCGCACATAGTAACACCCCGCACACAGTGACACCCGCACACAGTGACCCCCGCACAAAGTGACCCCATATACAGTGAGCCCCCCGCACACAGTGACCGACCGCAAACAGTGACCCCCGCACACAGTGACACACAGTGACACCCCGCACACTGTGACCACCCGCACACAGTGACACCCCGCACACAGTGACCCCCCCGCACACAGTGTCCCCCCCCACAAATTGACACCCCGTACACAGTGATCCCCCGCGCACAGTGACCCCACCGCACACAGTGACCCCCGCACACAGTGACCCCCCCGCACACAGTGACCCCCCGCACACAGTGACCCCCCGCACACAGTGACCCCCCGCACACAGTGACCCCCCGCACACATTGACACTCCCGCGCACAGTGACCCCCACGCACACAATGACACACCCGCACACAGTGACCCCTCGTACACATTGACCCCCCCGCAAACAGTGACCACCCCGCAGACAGTGACCCCCACACACACAGTGACCCCCCCGCACACAGTAACCCCCGCACACACTGTGACCCTCCGCACACAGTGATCCCCCCGCACACAGTAACCGCCGCACACAGTGACCCCCCGCACACATTGACCCCCCGCACACAGTGACCCCCCGCACACAGTGACACCCCGCACACAGTGACACCCCGCACACAGTGACGCCCCCGCACACAGTGACCCCCCGCACATGTTGACACTCCCGCACACAGAGACCCCCACGCACACACGGACCCCCCGCACAGCCGCACACAGTGACCCCCCCGCACACAGTGACCCCCCGCACACAGTGACCCCCCCGCACACAGTGACCACCCCGCAGACAGTGACCCCCCCGCACACAGTGACCCCCCGCACACAGAGACCCCCACGCACACACGGACCCCCCGCACAGCCGCACACAGTGACCCCCCCGCACACAGTGACCCCCCGCACACAGTGACCCCCCCGCACACAGTGACCACCCCGCAGACAGTGACCCCCACACATACAGTGACCCCCCCGCACACAGTAACCCCCGCACACACTGTGACCCGCCGCACACTGTGACCCCCCCACTCACAGTGACCCCCCCGCACACAGTGGCCCCCCGCACACAGTGACCCCCCGCACACAGTGACCCACCGCACACACTGACACCCCACACACACTGACCCCCCGCACAGCCGCACACAGTGACCCCCTCGCACACAATGACCCCCCGCACACAGTGACCCCCCTGCACACAGTGACTCCCTCCGCACACAGTGACGCCCCCGCACACAGTGACCCCCTGCACACAGTGACCCCACCGCACACAGTGACCCCCCGCACACAGTGATCCCCCGCACACAGTGACCCCGCACACAGTGACCCCCCGCACACAGTGACCCCCCGCACACAGTGACCCCCCCGCTCACAGTGACCCCACCGCAAACAGAGAACCCCCGCACACAGTGACCCCCGCACACAGTGACACCCCGCACACAGTGACACCCCGCACACAGTGACACCCCGCACACAGTGACCCCCCCGCACACAGTGACCCCTGCACACAGTGACCCCCCCGCACACAGTGACCCCCCCACATAGTGACCGCCCGTACACAGTGACCCCCCCGCTCACAGTGACCCCCGCATACAGTGACCCCCCCACATAGTGACCGCCCGTACACAGTGACCCCCCCGCACACAGTGACCTCCCGCACACAGTGACCCCCCGCACACAGTGACCCCCCCGCACACAGTGTCCCCCCAGACACAGTGACACCCCGCACAGTGACCCCCTACACACAGTGACCCCCGCACACAGTGACCCACGCCGCACACAGTGACCCCCGCACACAGTGACACCCCCGCACACAGTGACGCCCACACATAGTGCCCCCCCCGCACCCAGTGACACCCTCGCACACAGTGCCCCCCCGCACACAGTGACCCACCGCACACACTGACCCCCCGCACAGCCGCACACAGTGACCCCCCCGCACACAGTGACCCCCCCGCACACAGTGACTCCCTCCGCACACAGTGACCCCCCCGCACACAGTGACCCCCCGCACACAGTGACCCCCCCGCACACAGTGACCCCCGCACACAGTGACCCCCCGCACACTGTGACCCCCGCACACTGTGACCCCCCCGCACACAGTGACCCCCCCGCACACAGTGACCCCCCCGCACACAGTGACGCCCCCGCACACAGTGGCCCCGCCGCACACAGTGACCTCCACGCACACAGTGACCGCCCGCACACAGTGACACCCCGCACACAGTGACCCCGCACACAGTGACCCCTCCGCACACAGTGACCGCACACACACAGTGACCGACAGCAAACAGTGACCCCCGCACATAGTGACACCCCGCACACAGTGACCCCCGCACACAGTGACCCCCGCACAAAGTGACCCCCCGCACACAGTGACCCCATACACAGTGAGCCCCCCGCACACAGTGACCGACCGCAAACAGAGACCCCCGCACACAGTGACACACAGTGACACCCCGCACACTGTGACCACCCGCACACAGTGACCCCCCCCGCACACAGTGACCCCCCCGCACACAGTGTCCCACCGCACACAGTGACAACCCCGCACAGTGACACCCCCGCACACAGTGACCCCTCGTACACAGTGACCACCCCGCACACAGTGACACCCCGCACACAGTGACCCCCCCGCACACAGTGACCCCCCCACAAAGTGACACCCCGTACACAGTGATCCCCCGCGCACAGTGACCCCACCGCACACAGTGATCCCCGCACACAGTGACCCCCCCGCACACAGTGACCCCCCCGCACACAGTGACCCCCCGCACACATTGACACTCCCGCGCACAGTGACCCCCACGCACACAATGACACACCCGCACACAGTGACCCCTCGTACACAGTGACCCCCCCGCAGACAGTGACCACCCCGCACACAATTACAATTTTTACAATTTAATCGCTTTATTGGCATGATAAGTTACATCTTATGTTGCCAAAGCATCAAAATACATTTATGGTTTAGCACATAAACGCAGTTCTATTCATACAGGGCGTCGTAGTGATAGCATTGGGGATTGCTCATTTGTAGGTGATTCCAAAATTTGGTGGCTCTTTTTTGGATAGTGATTATTAATGGATATTGGCCTAGTTCCGCCCTGCATGCATTGTTTACTGTTTTTCTTTGAGTCCGGAGGATACTTTTACAGAATTCTGCATGTAGGATCTCAATTGGGTGTTTGTCCCATTTTGCAAATTCTTGTTGAGTTAGCGGTCCCCATACCTCACTGCCATAGCGTGCAATTGGTTCAATTACTGATTTGAAAATTTTGAGCCAAATGCTAATTGGGATTTCTATTTGGATTGATTTTTTGATGGCATAGAAAGCCCTTCTTGCTTTCTCTTTCAGTTCATTCACAGCCAGTTTGAAGTTTCCCGTAGAACTGATTTTTAAGCCCAAGTATGTGTAGTTCAATTTTGGTTGTTCCTACTGTGAAATTTATTTTGGGTCCCTGATGTTTGGATCTTTGCTGGAACACAAGGACTTTGGTTTTTTGGGGATTTATTGTCAGGGCCCAAGTCTGGCGGTACGACTCCAGCAGGTCCAGGTTTTGCTGTAGCCCCTCTTTAGTAGGTGACAGCAGAACCAGGTCGTCCGCATAGAGGAGGAATTTAACCTTGGATTCATATAGGGTGAGGCCGGGTGCTGTAGATTGTTCAAGTAGTTTTGCCAATCCATTTATGTAAATATTAAAGAGTGTCGGTGAGATTGGCGAGCCCTGCGTCACCCCCCGCCCCTGTGGGAAGTATTTTGTTTGTTTGTCTCCAATTTTAACTGCACATTTGTTGTTTGTATACATTGATTTAATTACATCATATGTTTTCCCTCCTACCCCACTTTCGATAAGTTTCAGGAATAAACCGTCATGCCAGATGGAGTCGAAAGCCTTCTGGAAATCTACAAAGCATGCGTAGATTTTGCTTTTGTTATGGTGAACGTGTTTGTCAATTAGGGTCTGTAGGGTGAAGATATGATCGGATGTTCTATAGTTTGGCAGGAATCCAATTTGGCTTTTACTCAAGACATTGTGCTCCTCAAGGAAGTTTATAAGTCTTTTGTTTATGATGCTACAGAATACCTTCCCCAGGTTACTGTTTACACAGATGCCTCGATAGTTGTTTGGGTCGATTTTGTCCCCACTTTTGTATATGGGCGTTATGAGTCCTTTGTTCCAGATATCAGGGAAATAACCGACACTCAGAACCAAGTTGAAGAGTTTTAGGATAGCCAGTTTCATTTTGTTGTCTGTGTGTTTAATCATCTCGTTTAGTATGCCGTCTGTCCCGCAGGCTTTTCCTGGTCGCAGGTCCTTGAGTTTTTCAAGAAGTTCTTTTTCTGTTATTATGGCGTCCAGCGGGTTTTGGTTATCTTTTATGGCCATTTCTAGCTTTTCCAGTTTTTTGCATATTTGGTGTTGCTCTGGTCTTAGTGTTTTTTTCTGGTATAATTTTTCAAAGTGGTTTACCCATGTGTCCCCATTTTGAATGGCCAAATCGTCGTGTTGTTTTTTGTGTAGTGTTTTCAAGTTTTCCCAGAAACAATTGGAATCAATGGATTCCTCCATGGAGCTGAGTGTATTCTTAATATATTGCTCTTTTTTGGTTCTGAGTGTGTTTCTGTATTGTGTTAGTGTCTGACAATAAGTAAGGCGTAGTTCCTCGTTCTCTGGATGTCTGTGTTTTTGGTTTGATATTTTTCTAAGTTTTTTCCTCATGTTATGGCAATCTCGGTCAAACCATTTTTCATAGTTTTTTGTTTTGGGTTTGTTCTTGCGAGCTTTCAAGTTTGCATTTGTTGCCAAATTATCAAAAATATTGTTTAGTTTACTAACTGCCCGGTTTACGCCTTCTTTATTGTGAGTGTATATGTTATCCAGAAAGGTGTCTAAGAGAGCTTGAGTTGATGCATTGCTAATTGTTTTCTGGTATTTTTCCGTGTCGTTTTTGGCCCATCTGTACGATTTTTTGGTGTTGTACAGTTTACTGGGTTGTGTTTCTATGTTGTTTGTTTCTGTCTTTTTGAGGAACATAGTAATTTGACTGTGATCTGACAGTGTTGTTTGTGGTTTGACTGTGAATGCTCTGAAAGAGGATGGGTCTAAGTCTGTAATCATATAGTCTACTGTGCTGCAGCCAAGAGGTGAGCAATAGGTCGATCTTCCTAGGAGGTCTCCTATGAACCTACCATTGACAATGTACAGACCCAGGTTTCGACAGAGCTGTAGTAGCTGTTTTCCGTTGGTATTTGACTGCTTGTCGCAGTTATGCCTGTATGGAAGGGAAGGGATGTCAAAGTGGTTATTCCCGAAAACGTAATTGTTTCCCTGATTATTGGTGAAGTCTGGTTCTTCGCCCGTTCTTGAATTGAGGTCCCCACAGATCAACACGTTCCCCTGGGCCTGGTATTGGATAATTTCCCCCTCCATGTTGGAGAAGGTGTCCTCTTTAAAGTACGGGGAATCGATTGGAGGGATATAAAGTGCGCAAATGTAAACATCTTGGGTGTTTGAGATAATCTCCCTCTCAAGTTTGAGCCACATATGGTTTTCGCCCTTTTTTATAAATTTGATGTAATTCTTAAGTTCTGTTTTAAACCAGATCAGTATGCCTCCGGAGTCTCTGCCTTGGGTTACACTTGGTAATTTATTGGAGGGCACCACCAGCTCAGTGTACCCTTGGGGACAGCCAGTGTGTCCTTTTCCTTTATACCAAGTTTCCTGTAAAATGATAATATCTAGGTCTTTAGTTTCTTCTATGAACTCTGGGGTCCTACTTTTCACTTCTCGCAGTGAAGAGCGTAGACCTTGGATATTCCAGTTCGAAATATATAAGGATTTCATGTTAAGTTTGATCTTTTACTATGATAGGTTAAAGAGTGGTACGTGTTTGTCGTGTCTAAGTGTGGGAAAAAAAAGATCACATCAGTTGTCTACAAAAGTTAATACAATTTGGTTACAGTTCTTTCTATTAATTAGTCCTTGATCCATAAGGCGGAAGTAGATGCTGCTGCACATCTGCTTATTGTCTCTTAATGGATTGTTTCTGTCTGAGGTATTGCGTACGTCCTGTGCATCTCTCCCTCTGTCTGGCTGGGAGCAGTCCTATTCCCCTGTGGGACAGGAGTGGTGCAGGTCTGATATTGTTGTTTTGCATGGGGATCCTCTCTGGTCTCGGTTGGTGTGTTGGTGGTCCTTGTAGTGTTCCTGATATGTACCCCGCTGATCTCTGGTGGTCGGGGGGGGGTCCTCTTGGAGTCTGGGTATGGACCCGGTTAAAAGCGACGTCCTTCAGGGCTTTAGCAAGGATCGATATTCTTTGCCTTTGGATGTGGACGTGGTCGTAAAGACATTCCTCATCGAGGGTGGAGTGTTGGGCCAGGTGTACGTTGTGGTTTGATTCGCAGTCTCTTGCTATGCTGGCATTTATCTCATGAATTGTGTTGTTGTTGAAGTCTGTTCTCGGCAATATTGTGGAAACAGTGATTCTAGTGTTTGGAAATGTACTGCTTGCTTTCCTAATCATTGCTCTGAGCGATGTTGCTACTTCTTTCTGTTGGGTCTTTAGGTCATTTGTGCCCGTGTGTATTATTATGTGTTGGGGGGAGCCTAATCTGGCTTTGGTCAGCCATCCCATGGCTCTGTTTGTTGTTGGGCACCAGATCTTTTCTACTTTACTTCTAGGGAATAGCTTTTTCTCCCATAGAAATTTCCCATTTGAGTCTATGAGTATTACGACGTCAGCCTTGTTTGTGTTTACTGTCTGGTGGCTTTCGCTTGGACTCATAGTGTGTGTGCTGGGCTGGGGTGTCTGGTGTGTGCGTACCTCTTGTGAGCGGCCCGCTTGTGGTTCCACGGTGGTGGGGGACGATTGCGAATCAGTATGCTGGTCGGTCTGTGTGGCACCCCTTGTATTGTGTGTCTGTTGCTTTTGTTCCGTGTGGGAGTGCAGCCGTTCCGTCCGGCTCTGTCTTGTCTTATCTCTAGCCTCTGGTTGCTGGTCTAATGGTGTTTTCTCTCCTCTATGGCTCTCTTCTTTTTCCTGCAGCTCTTTCACCTGATTCCTAAGTAGATTCACCTGGTTCTCAAGTAGCTTCAGCTCTCTCTTGTGTCTCTCCCTCTCCTGATTTTGATTGTCATTCATTTTGAGGAAGTCCTCTCTAAGTTTAACCATCTCTATCTCTAATTGATTAAGTTTATCTTTTGGTTGTATCTGGCTGTGTGATCCCGGGGTATGTGTCTGGTCGGCCCTGGTAGGCTCACTCACTTCCTGGCTAGGCTGGTCGGCCCTGGAGGGCTCACTCACTTCCTGGCTATGCTGCTCTTCTCTTGGTGAGCTGGGAATGGTAGGGGGACTATGTGTGGCTTCCTCCCTGGTAGTTATGCTGGGGTTTGTCAGTTGTATCGTGTGGCTGTGGTTCCCCGGGGTTAGTGTCTGGTTTGAACTGTGTGGCTCGTTCACCTCCTGACCAGGCAGATTTTCTCCTGGTAAGTTGTCAATGTTGGGGGGAGTGCGGGCCACTCTGGGGCTGTTCCTTCCCCGCTTAGTTAATTTTTTCAGTGTCCTGAAGGCCGTTGCAAATTTGTCGAGGTTGCCTTGCACTAATATTGTCCCAGTATTGTACGCGTTGACCGTCGTAGTTGAACTGTCTCCTGGTGTGTTAATTTTCATTATGGACCCATTTGCGGTATTTTCTAGCTTAACATTGGTATAGTGTGATTTTATTGCTGTGATCCAAGCCACTGGCTGATCTGAGTAGAAAATGAGGTTACTTTTTGTCCCATTGTTGTAACAGTCAGCAAAAAGTGTTTCTGGTTTTTCTCTCATCTGCTCATGCTTGATCGCTTTTATAGCTTTTTTTGCGGTGTTGGGGGGAATCTGGAAGCGGGGCTGTTGTGGATCCTCTGATTCGCTCATTTTTGGTAAAGTATTGTTGATCTTACACTGACCCCCCACACAGCAGCACACAGTGACCCCCCCGCACACAATGACCCCCCGCACACAGTGACCCCCCGCACACAGTGACCCACCGCACACACTGACCACCCGCACAGCCGCACACAGTGTTCCCCCGCACACAGTGACCCCCCGCACACAGTGACCCCCCCGCACACAGTGACCCCACCGCACACAGTAGCTCCCCGCACACTGTGACCCCCCCGCAAACAGTGACCCCCCGCACACAGTGGCCCCCCGCACACAGTGACACCCCGCACACAGTGACCCCCCGCACACAGTGACCCCCCCGCACACTGTGACCCCCCCGCACACAGTGACCCCCCCTCACACAGTGACACCCCGCACACAGTGACACCCCGCACACAGTGACACCCCGCACACAGTGACACCCCGCACACAGTGACCCCCCCGCACACAGTGAACCCCCCGCACACAGTGACCCCCCGCACACAGTGACCCCCCCGCACACAGTGACCCCCCCTCACACAGTGACACCCCGCACACAGTGACCCCCCCGCACACAGTGACCCCCCGCACACAGTGACACCTCCGCACACAGTGACCACCCCGCACACAGTGACCCCCCGCACAGCCGCACACAGTGACACCCCGCACACAGTGACCTCCCGCACACAGTGAGCCCCCCGCACACAGTGACCCCCCGCACACAGTGACCACCCGCACACAGTCAACCCCCCCGCACACAGTGACCCCCGCACACAGTGACCCCCCGCACACAGTGACCCCCCGCACACAGTGACCCCCCGCACACAGTGACCCCCCGCACACAGTGACCCCCCGCACACAGTGACCCCCCGCACACAGTCACCCCCCGCACACAGTGACCCCCCCGCACACAGTGACCCCCCGCACACAGTCACCCCCCGCACACAGTGACCCCCCGCACACAGTCAACCCCCCCGCACACAGTGACCCCCCGCACACAGTGACCCCCCGCACACAGTGACCCCCCGCACACAGTAACCCCCCGCACACAGTGACCCCGCCGCACACAGTGACCCCCCGCACACAGCGACCCCCCGCACACAGTGACCCCTCCGCATAAAGTGACCGCACGCACCCAGTGACCGACCGCAAACAGTGACCCCCGCACATAGTGACACCCCGCACACAGTGACCCCCGCACAAAGTGACCCCCGCACACAGTGACCCCCGCACAAAGTGACCCCCCGCACACAGTGACCCCATACACAGTGAGCCCCCCGCACACAGTGACCGACCGCAAACAGTGACCCCCGCACACAGTGACACACAGTGACACCCCGGACACTGTGACCACCCGCACACAGTGACCCCCCCGCACACAGTGACCCCCCCGCACACAGTGCCCCACCGCACACAGTGAACCCCCGCACACAGTGACACCCACACACAGTGACCTCCCTCACACAGTGACCCCTCACGCACACAGTGACACCCCCACACACAGTGACACCCCGCACACAGTGACCCCCCGCAAACAGTAACCCCCCGCACACAGTGACCACCTGCACAAAGTGACCCCCCCCCGCACACAGTGACCCCCCGCAAACAGTGACACCCCCGCACACAGTGAGCCCCCGCACACAGTGACCCCCCCGCACACAGTGACCCCCCCGCACACAGTGACCCCCAGCACACAGTGACCCCCCGCACACAGTGACCCCCCGCACACATTGACCGCCTGCACACAGTGACCTCCCCCGCACACAGTGACACCCCCACACAGTGACCCCCCCCGCACACAGTGACCCCCCCGCACACAGTGAACCCCCGCACAGTGAACCCCCGCACACAGTGACCTCCCGCACACAGTGACCTCCCGCACACAGTGTCCCCCTCACACAGTGACCCCCACACAGTGACACCCACACACAGTGACCCCCACACAGTGACCCCCCCCGCACAGTGACCCCCCGCACACAGTGACACCCCCACAGTGACCCCCCCGCACACAGTGACCCCCCGCACACAGTGACCCCCCGCACACAGTGAACCCCCGCACACAGTGACCCCCGCACACAGTGATCCCCCGCACACAGTGACCCCCCGCACACAGTGACCTCCCTCACACAGTGACCCCCCGCACACAGTGACCTCCCTCACACAGTGACCCTCCCGCACACAGTGACACCCCCACACAGTGACCCCCCCGCACACAGTGACCCCCCGCACACAGTGAACCCCCGCACACAGTGACACCCACACACAGTGACCTCCCTCACACAGTGACCCCTCACGCACACAGTGACACCCCCACACACAGTGACACCCCGCACACAGTGACCCCCCGCAAACAGTAACCCCCCGCACACAGTGACCCCCCGCAAACAGTGACACCCCCGCACTCAGTGAGCCCCCGCACACAGTGACCCCCCCGCACACAGTGACCCCCCCGCACACAGTGACCCCCAGCACACAGTGACCCCCAGCACACAGTGACCCCCCGCACACAGTGACCCCCCGCACCCAGTGAACCCCCGCACACAGTGACCCCCCCGCACACAGTGACCCCCCCGCACACAGTGACCCCGCCGCACACAGTGACCCCGCCGCACACAGTGACCCCCCGCACACAGTGACCCCCCGCACACAGTGACCCCCCGCACACAGTGACCCCCCGCACACAGTGACCCCCCGCACACAGTGACCCCCCGCACACAGTGACCCCCGCACACAGTGACCCCACCGCACACAGTGACCCCCCGCACACTGTGACCCCCCGCACACAGTGACACACAGTGACACCCCGGACACTGTGACCACCCGCACACAGTGACCACCCCGCACACAGTGAACCCCCCGCACACAGTGCCCCACCGCACACAGTGACAACCCCGCACAGTGACCCCCCCGCACACAGTGCCCCACCGCACACAGTGACAACCCCGCACAGTGACACCCCCGCACACAGTGACCCCTCGTACACAGTGACCACCCAGCACACAGTGACACCCCGCACACAGTGACCCCCCCGCACACAGTGACCCCCCCCACAAAGTGACACCCCGTACACAGTGACCCCTCGTACACAGTGACCCCCCCGCACACATTGACGCCCCGCACACAGTGACACCCAGCACACAGTGACCCCCCACACACAGTGACCCCCCCGCACACAGTGACCCCCCGCACACAGTGACCCCCCGCACACATTGACACTCCCGCGCACAGTGACACCCACGCACACAATGACACACCCGCACACAGTGACCCCTCGTACACAGTGACCCCCCCGCAGACAGTGACCCCCACACACACAGAGACCCCCCCGCACACAGTAAACCCCCCGCACACAGTAACCCCCGCACACAGTGACCCCCCGCACACATTGACAATCCCGCACACTGTGACCCCCACGCACGCAATGACACACCCGCACTCAGTGACCCCTCGTACACAGTGACCCCCCCGCACACAGTGACCCCCCGCACACAGTGACCCCCCGCACACAGTGACCCACCGCACACAGTAACATCCGCACACTCTGTGACCACCCGCACACAGTGACCCCCCCCCGCACACAGTGACCCCCCCGCACACAGTGACCCCCCCGCACACAGTGACCCCCCGCACACAGTGACCCACCGCACACACTGACACCCCGCACACACTGACCCCCGCACAGCAGCACACAGTGACCCCCCCGCACACAGTGACCCCCCGCACACAGTGACCCCCCTGCACACAGTGACCCCACCGCACACAGTGACTCCCCGCACACAGTGATCCCCCGCACACAGTGACCCCACACACAGTGACACCACACACACAGTGACCCCCCGCACACAGTGACCCCACCGCACACAGTGAGCCACGGCAAACAGAGAACCCCCGCACACAGTGACCCCCCGCACACAGTGACCCCCCGCACACAGTGACCACCCGCACACAGTGACCCCCCCGCACACAGTCACCCCCCCGCACACAGTGACCCCACCGCAAACAGAGAACCCCCGCACACAGTGACCCCCGCACACAGTGACCCCCGCACACAGTGACCCCCCGCAGACAGTGACCCCCACACACACAGTGACCCCCCCGCACACAGTGACCCCCCGCACACAGTGACCCCCCCGCACACAGTGACCACCCCACAGACAGTGACCCCCACACACACAGTGACCCCCCCGCACACAGTAACCCCCGCACACACTGTGACCCGCCGCACACAGTGACCCCCCCGCTCACAGTGACCCCCCCGCACACAGTGGCCCCCCGCACACAGTGACCCCCCCGCACACAATGACCCCCCGCACACAGTGACCCCCCTGCACACAGTGACTCCCTCCGCACACAGTGACGCCCCCGCACACAGTGACCCCCCCGCACACAGTGACCCCCCGCACACAGTGACCCCCCGCACACAGTGACCCCCCGCACACAGTGACCCCCCGCACACAGTGACCCACCCGCACACAGTGACCCCCCGCACACAGTGTCCCCCGCACACAGTGACCCCACCGCACACAGTGACCCCCGCACACAGTGACCCCCCGCACACAGTGACCCCACCGCACACAGTGACCCCCGCACACAGTGATCCCCCGCACACAGTGACCCCGCACACAGTGACCTCCCCCCCACACAGTGACCCCCGCACACAGTGACCCCCCCGCTCACAGTGACCCCACCGCAAACAGAGAACCCCCGCATACAGTGACACCCCGCACACAGTGACCCCCCCGCACACAGTGACCCCCCCACACACAGTGACCCCCCGCACACAGTGACCCCTGCATACAGTGACCCCCCCACATAGTGACCGCCCGTACACAGTGACCCCCCCGCACACAGTGACCCCCCCGCACACAGTGACCTCCCGTACACAGTGACCCCCCACACACAGTGACCCCCCGCACACAGTGACCACCCCGCACACAGTGACCCCCCGTACACAGTGACCCCCCCGTACACAGTGACCCCCCCGCACACAGTGACCACCCCGCACACAGTGACCCCCCGCACACAGTGACCCCCCACACACAGTGACCCCCCCGCACACAGTGACCCCCCGCACACAGTGACCCACCGCACACACTGACACCCCGCACACACTGACCCCCGCACAGCAGCACACAGTGACCCCCCCGCACACAGTGACCCCCCGTACACAGTGACCCCCCCGCACACAGTGACCCCCCCGCACACAGTGACCCCCCGCACACAGTGACCCCCGCACACAGTGACACCCCCGCACACAGTGACACCCCCGCACCCAGTGACACCCTCGCACACAGTGACCCACCGCACACACTGACCCCCCGCACAGCCGCACACAGTGACCCCCCCGCACACAGTGACTCCCTCCGCACACAGTGATCCCCCCGCACACAGTGACCCCCCCACACAGTGACCCCCGCACACAGAGACCCCCCGCACACAGTGACCCCCCGCACACAGTGACCCCCCGAACAAAGTGACCCCCCGCTCACAGTGACACCCCGCACACTGTGACCCCCCGCACACAGTGACACCCCCACACACAGTGACTCCCCGCACACAGTGACCCCTCGCACACAGTGACCCCCCCACACACAGTGACTCCCCGCACACAGTGACACCCCCGCACACAGTGACCCCTCGTACACAGTGACACCCCCGCACACAGTGACCCCCGCACACAGTGACCCCCCCCGCACACAGTGACGCCTCCGCACACAGTGACCCCGCACAAGGTGATCCCCCGCACACAGTGACCTCCCACACACAGTGACTCCCCGCACACAGTGACCCCCCGCACACAGCACCGTCCCCCCCGCACACAGCACCGTCCCCCCCACACACAGCGACCGCCCCCCCCACACACAGCACCGTCCCCCCCACACACAGCACCGTCCCTCCCACACACAGCGACCTTCACCCCCACACACAGTGACCGCCCCCCCCACTCACAGCGACCGTCCCCCCCACACACAGCGACCGTCCCCCCCACACACAGCACCGTCCCCCCCCCACACACAGCACCGTCCCCCCCCACACACAGCACCGCCCCCCCCACACACAGCACCGTCCCCCCCCACACACAGCACCGTCCCCCACACACACAGCACCGTCCCCCCCCACACACAGCACCGTCCCCCCCCACACACAGCAGCGTCCCCCCCCACACACAGCACCGTCCCCCCCCACACACAGTGACCGTCCACCCCCACACACAGCGACCGACCCCCCCACACACAGCACCGTCCCCCCCCACACACAGTGACCGTCCCCCCCACACACAGCACCGACCCACCCCCACACACAGCACCGTCCCCCCCACACACAGCACCTTCCCCCCACACACAGCACCGTCCCCCCCACACACAGCACCGTCCCCCCCCACACACAGCACCGTCCCCCCCCACACACAGCGACCGTCCCCTCCCACACACAGTGACCGTCCCCCACACACACAGTGACCGTCCACCCCCACACACAGCGACCGTCCACCCCACACACAGTGACCGTCCACCCCCACACACAGTGACCGTCCACCCCCACACACAGTGACCGTCCCCCCCACACACAGTGACCGTCCACCCCCACACACAGTGACCGTCCACCCCCACACACAGTGACCGTCCACCCCCACACACAGTGACCGTCCCCCCCACACACAGTGACCGTCCACCCCCACACACACAGTGACCGTCCCCCCCACACACAGTGACCGTCCACCCCCACACACAGTGACCGTCCCCCCCACACACAGTGACCGTCCCCCCCACACACAGCACCGTCCCCCCCCACACACAGTGACCGTCCCCCCCACACACAGCACCGTCCCCCCCCACACACAGTGACCGTCCACCCCCACACACACAGTGACCGTCCCCCCCACACACAGTGACCGTCCACCCCCACACACAGTGACCGTCCCCCCCACACACAGTGACCGTCCCCCCCACACACAGCACCGTCCCCCCCACACACAGTGACCGTCCCCCCCCACACACAGCACCTTCCCCCCCACACACAGCACCTTCCCCCCACACACAGCACCGTCCCCCCCACACACAGCACCGACCCACCCCCACACACAGCGACCGTCCCCCCCCACACACAGCGACCGTCCCCTCCCACACACAGTGACCGTCCACCCCCACACACAGCGACCGTCCCCCCCACACACAGTGACCGTCCCCCCCCACACACAGCGACCGTCCCCTCCCACACACAGTGACCGTCCCCCACACACACAGTGACCGTCCACCCCCACACACAGTGACCGTCCCCCCCACACACAGCACCGTCCACCCCCACACACAGTGACCGTCCACCCCCACACACAGTGACCGTCCACCCCCACACACAGTGACCGTCCCCCCCACACACAGCACCGTCCCCCCCCACACACAGTGACCGTCCCCCCCACACACAGCACCGTCCCCCCCCACACACAGCACCGTCACCCACACACACAGTGACCGTCCCCCCCACACACAGCACCGTCCCCCCCACACACAGCACCGTCCCCCCCCACACACAGCACCGTCACCCACACACACAGTGACCGTCCCCCCCACACACAGCACCATCCCCCCCCACACACAGTGACCGTCCCCCCCACACACAGCACCGTCCCCCCCCACACACAGTGACCGTCCCCCCCACACACAGCACCGTCCCCCCCCACACACAGCACCGTCCCCCCCACACACACAGCGACCGACCCCCCCACACACAGCACCATCCCCCCCCACACACAGTGACCATCCCCCCCCACACACAGTGACCGTCCCCCCACACACACAGCGACCGATCCCCCCACACACAGCACCATCCCCCCCCACACACAGTGACCGTCCCCCCCACACACAGCGACCGTCCCCCCCACACACAGTGACCGTCCCCCCCCACACACAGTGACCGTCCCCCCCCACACACAGTGACCGTCCCCCCCACACACAGCGACCGTCCCCCCCCACACACAGCGACCGTCCCCCCCCCACACACAGCACCGTCCCCCCCCCACACTCAGCACCGTCCCCCCCCACACACAGCGACCGTCCCCCCCCACACACAGCGACCGTCCCCCCCCACACACAGCACCGTCCCCCCCCCACACACAGCGACCGTCCCCCCCCACACACAGCACCGTCCCCCCCCCACACTCAGCACCGTCCCCCCCACAAACAGTGACCGTCCCCCCCACACACAGCACCGTCCCCCCCACACACAGCGACCGTCCCCCCCCACACACAGCACCGTCCCCCCCCACACACAGCACCGTCCCCCCCCACGCACAGCACCGTCCCCCCCACACACAGTGACCGTCCCCCCCCACACACAGCACCGTCCCCCCCCACACACAGCGACCGTCCCCCCCACACACAGCACCGTCCCCCCCCACACACAGCGACCGACCCCCCCACACACAGCGACCGTCCCCCCCCACACACAGCGACCGTCCCCCCCCACACACAGCGACCGTCCCCCCCCACACACAGCACCGTCCCCCCCACACACAGCGTCCGTCCCCCCCCACACACAGCACCGCCCCCCCCACACACAGCACCGTCCCCCCCACACACAGCACCGTCACCCCCCACACACAGCACCGTCCCCCCCCCACACACAGTGACCGTCCCCCCCACACACAGCACCGTCCCCCCCACACACAGCTCCGTCCCCCCCACACACAGTGACCGTCCACCCCCCACACACAGTGACCGTCCCCCCCACACACAGCACCGTCCCCCCCCACACACAGTGACCGTCCCCCCCACACACAGCACCGTCCCCCCCACACACAGCACCGTCCCCCCCACACACAGCACCGTCCCCCCCCACACACAGTGACCGTCCCCCCCCACACACAGCGACCGTCCCCCCCACACACAGTGACCGTCCCCCCCCCACACAGCACCGTCCCCCCCACACACAGTGACCGTCCCCCCCACACACAGCACCGTCCCCCCCACACACAGCACCGTCCCCCCCACACACAGCGTCCGTCCCCCCCCACACACAGCAACCGTCCCCCCCACACACAGCGACCGTCCCCCCCACACACAGCACCGTCCCCCCCACACACAGCACCGTCCCCCCCACACACAGTGACCGTCCCCCCCCACACACAGCACCGTCCCCCCCCACACACACAGCAGCGTCCCCCCCCACACACAGCACCGTCCCCCCCCAACACACAGCACCGTCCCCCCCCACACACAGTGACCGTCCCCCCCCACACACAGCACCGTCCCCCCCCACACACACAGCAGCGTCCCCCCCCACACACAGCACCGTCCCCCCCCCACACACACAGCACCGTCCCCCCCCACACACACAGCAGCGTCCCCCCCCACACACAGCACCGTCCCCCCCACACACAGCACCGTCCCCCCCCACACACAGCGACCGTCCCCCCCCACACACAGCACCGTCCCTCCCACACACAGCACCGTCCCCCCCCACACACAGCACCGTCCCCCCCACACACAGCACCGCCCCCCCACACACAGCACCGTCCCCCCCCACACACAGCACCGTCCCCCCCACACACAGTACCGTCCCCCCCACACACAGCACCGTCCCCCCCCACACACAGCACCGTCCCCCCCCACACACAGCACCGTCCCCCCCACACACAGCGTCCGTCCCCCCCCACACACAGTGACCGTCCCCCCCCACACACAGCACCGTCCCCCCCCACACACAGCACCGTCCCCCCCACACACAGCGTCCGTCCCCCCCCACACACAGTGACCGTCCCCCCCCACACACTGCACCGTCCCCCCCACCCACAGTGACCGTCCCCCCCCACACACAGCAACGTCCCCCCCACACTCGGCGACCGTCCGCCCCCACACACAGCGCCCGTCCCCCCACACACACAGCGCCCGTCCCCCCACACACACAGCGACCGTCCGCCCCCACACACAGTGACCGTCCCCCCCCACACACAGCGTCCGTCCCCCCACACACACAGCACCGTCCCCCCCCCACACACAGCGTCCGTCCCCCCCCACACACAGCACCGCCCCCCCCACACACAGCACCGTCCCCCCCACACACAGCACCGTCCCCCCCCACACACAGCACCGTCCCCCCCCACACACAGCACCGTCCCCCCCACACACAGCACCGTCCCCCCCCCACACACAGTGACCGTCCCCCCCACACACAGTGACCGTCCCCCCCCACACACAGCACCGTCCCCCCCACACACAGCTCCGTCCCCCCCACACACAGTGACCGTCCACCCCCACACACAGTGACCGTCCCCCCCACACACAGCACCGTCCCCCCCACACACAGCACCGTCCCCCCCCACACACAGTGACCGTCCCCCCCACACACAGTGACCGTCCCCCCCCCACACACAGCACCGTCCCCCCCACACACAGCGACCGTCCCCCCCCACACACACAGCAGCGTCCCCCCCCCACACACAGCACCGTCCCCCACCACACACAGTGACCGTCCCCCCCCCACACACAGCACCGTCCCCCCCCACACACAGTGACCGTCCCCCCCCACACACAGCACCGTCCCCCCCCACACACACAGCAGCGTCCCCCCCCACACACAGCACCGTCCCCCCCCCACACACACAGCACCGTCCCCCCCCACACACACAGCAGCGTCCCCCCCCACACACAGCACCGTCCCCCCCCACACACAGCACCGTCCCCCCCCACACACAGCGACCGTCCCCCCCCACACACAGCGACCGTCCCCCCCACACACAGCACCGTCCCCCCCACACACAGCACCGTCCCCCCCCACACACAGCACCGTCCCCCCCACACACAGCACCGTCCCCCCCACACACAGCACCGTCCCCCCCCACACACAGCACCGTCCCCCCCACACACAGTGACCATCCCCCCCACACACAGCGTCCGTCCCCCCCACACACAGCGACCGTCCCCCCCCCACACACTGCACCGTCCCCCCCACCCACAGTGACCGTCCCCCCCCCACACACAGCAACGTCCCCCC